>NW_012103810.1:3122149-3140822 GCF_000951045.1 Mandrillus leucophaeus
TTTTTTGAAGACAGGGTCTTGCTTTGTCACCCAGGCTGAAAGGCAGTGGTGTGATCTTGGCTCACTGCAGTCTCCACCTCCTGGGCTCAAGCTATCCTCTTATCTCAGCTTCTCAAGTAGATGGGACTATAGACACATGCCAGCACACTTGGCTAATTTTTAAATTCTGTGTAGAGATGCGGTCTTGCTCAAGCAGTTCCCCCACCTCCACCTCCCAAAGTGCTGGAATTACAGGTGTGAGCCACCGTACCCCACTGTAAGTGACTTTTTTAGAGTCCACACATAAGGGAGATCATGTGGTATTTGTCTTTCTTTGTGTGGCTTATGTCACTTACCATAATGTCGCCCACACTCAACCATGTTTTCACAAGTGACAAAATTTCCTTCTTTTTAAAGGCTGAATAGTATTCCTTTGTATGTATATACTACATTTTCTTTATCCATTCATCTGTTTCATAGACACTTAGGTTGATTGCATATCTTGGCTACTGTGAATAGTGTTTCTATGAACATGGGAGTACAGATATCTCTTTGACATATTGATTTCACTTCCTTTGGATATATACTCAGTAGTGGGATTTCTGGATCATAAATATGTTAGTTCTATTTTTAGTGTTTTGAGGAACCTCCACCTTGTTTTCCATAGTGGTTGTACTAATTTACATTCCTACCAACAGTGTGTAAGAGTTCCCTTTTCTGCACATCCTTGCCAATACTTTTTATCTTTCATCTTTTTTGTAATAGCCAAAATTCTAAGAGGTGTTTGATGATATCTCCTTGTGGTTTTAATCTGTATTTCCCTGATGATTAGTAATATTGAGTGTTTTTTCATATGCTTGTTGGCTATTTGTGTCTTCTTTTTAGAAATATCTCTTCAGGTCTGTAGCCCATTTTTTCATTGGGTTATTTATTTATTTATTTATTGCTATTAAATATTTTCTCTTCACTCTGTTGATTGTTTCCTTTGCTGTGCAGACACTTTTTAGTTTGATGTGGTTCCACTGGTCTATTTTTGCTTTTGTTACCTGTGCTTTTGGGGTCATATCCAAAAAATCATTCCCCAGAGACCAATGTTGTGGAGCTTTTCCCATTTTCTTCTAGTAGTTTTAGTTTCAGGTCTTACATTTAAGTCTTTAATCCATTTTGATTTGATTTTTGTATGTGGTATGAGATAAGGGTCTAATTTCATTCTTCTGCATGTGGCTATCCAATTTCTCAACACCATTTATTGAAGAGACTATTCCCATTGTATGAGGAAGACATTGTATTGGCACCTTTGTTGAAATTCAATTAACTATAACGATGTGAATTTACTTCTGGGCTCTCTATTCTGTTCCACCAGTATGTGTCTGTTTTTATGCCAGTACCATGCTGTTTTGATTATCACACCTTTATAATATATTTTGAAATTAGGGAATGTGATGTGTCCAGCCCTGTTCTTTTTGCACAGGATTGCCTTGGCTTTTGGGAATCATTAGTGGTCATACAAATTTAAGGATTCTTTTTTATTTCTGTGGAAAATTACATTGGAAGTTTGAGAGGGATTATGTTGAATCTGTAAATTGCTTTGGGTAATTTTGACATTGTAACAATATTAAGTCTTTCAATCCATAAACACATAATTTTTTTCATTTATTTATTTTTTTTTTCTTTTTGAGACAGAGTCTTGCTCCATCGTCCAGGCTGGAGTGCAGTGGCATGATCTGCACTCATTGCAACCTCTGCCTCCTGGGTTCAAGCGATTCTCCTGCTTCAACCTCCCAAGTAGCTGGGATTACAGGGACATACCATTGCACCCTGCTAATTTTTATGTTTTTAGTAGAGACCAGGTTTCCCCACGTTAGCCAGGCTGGTCTTGAACTCCTGACCTCAGGTGATCCACCCGCCTCAGCCTCCCAAAATGCTGGGATTATAAGGTGTGAGCCACTGCACCCAGCCCCTTTCATCAGTGTTTTATAGTTTTTACTGTACAGGTCTTTCACCTCCTTGGTAAAGTTTTATTCCTAAGAATTCTATCTTTGTTGCTATTATAAATGGGATTATTTTCTTATTTTCATCAGTTAGGTAGTTGTTAGTACATAGAAAGAAATGCTACTGATTTTTGTATGTTAATTTTGTATCCTGCAACTTTGCAACCCATAAACTGAATGTATTAGTTTTAGTAGTTTTTTGTGGATTCTTTAGGGTTTTCTATATGAAAGGTCATGTCATCTGCAGAGACAATCTGACTTCTTTCTTATTTGGATGGCTTTTATTTCTTTCTCTTGCCTAATTGCTCTGGCTAAGACTTACAGTACTATGTCAAAAAGAAGTGAGGTTTGGCATCCTTGTCTTGTTCCTAATCTTAGAGGAAAAGCTTTCAACTTTTCACCATTGAGTATGATTTTAGTAGTGGCCATGTCCTGAATGGCCTTTATTGTATTTTGGTATATTCCTTCTAAACATAATCTGTTGAGAGTTTTTATCATGAAAGGGTGTTGAATTTTGTTAAATGCTTTTTCTACTTCTGTTGAGATGATCATATGGTTTTCGTGTTTCATTCTGTTAATGCAGTGTGTCACATTTATTGATTTGCATATGATGAACCCTCCTTGTATCCCAGGGATAAATCCCACTCGATTATGGTGAACGATTCTTTTATGGTGCTGTTGAATTCAGTGTGTTAGTATTTTGTTGAGGATTTTTATGTCTCAGGATTTCACTGGTGATATCGGCCTGTAATTTTCTTTCTTGTAGTGTCCTTATCTTGCTTTGGTATCAGGATAATGCTGGCCTAGTAAAATGAGTTTGGAAGTAGTCCTTCTACTTTAATTTTTTGAAAGAGTTTGAGAAGGATTGATATTGGTTCTTCTTTAAGTGTGTGGTGGAATTCAGCAGTGAAGCCATTGTGTCCTGGGCTTCTCTTTGTTGGTAGACTTTGTATTACTTTTTATTACTCCTTGTTATTGGTCTGTTTTTAATGGTTTTAAAATTTTTTTAAAATAAAAATTGTATTGAGGTGAAATTCACGTAACATAATTTTTATTTTTTATTTTTTTTTGAGACGAAGTTTCACTGTGATTGCCCAGGCTGAAGTGCAATGGCGCGATCTCAGTTCACTGCAACCTCCGCCTCCCAGGTTCGAGCGATTCTCCTGCCTCAGCCTCCCAAGTAGCTGGGATTACAGGTACACACCACGATGCCCAGCTAATTTTTGTATTTTTAGTGGAGACGGGGTTTCACCACGTTGGCCACACTGGTATCGAACTCCTGACCTCAGGTGATCCACCCGCCTCAGCCTCCCAAAGTGCTGGGATTACAGGCATAAGCCACCGTGCCCAGCCTAACATAAAATTTTAAAGTGAACAATTCAGTGGCACTTAGTACATTTACATTGTTGTGCAACTGCCACCTTTAGTTCTAATGTATTTTGATACTGGAAGTTTTATTTTTTCTCTTTTGATCAGTCTTGCTAGGGGTTTATGAATTTTAATCATTTCAAAACACTGAATTTTGGCTTTGTTGTGTTTTTCCTATTGTGACTTTACTTTCCTATTTCATTGATTTCTGCTCTTTATAATTTTCGTACTGACTTTGGTTTTAATTTGCTGTTCTTGCTAATAGATGGCTTTTTTGGGGTAGACAATTAGGTGACCTGTTTTAGATCTTCTTTCTAATGTAAACATTTAAAGTTATAAACTTATTTATTTTTTATTTTTATTTTTTGAGACAGGGTCTCACTCTGTCGCCCAGTTTGTAGTACAGTGGCATGTACTACTGCAACCTCTGGCATGAGTCACTGCACCCAGCCTTAAAGCTATCAATTTACTGTAAGCATTGCTTTAATTTTCTCCCACAAATGATGTTGATTTATTGTTTCTTTGTTATCCAACTTAAAATTTTTAAAATTTTCTCATTTCTCATTCAACTCGTGGATTATTTAGAAATGTATCGCTAACTTTTTAAACACTTGAGGATTTTCTAGTTACTTCAGTTATTGATTTCTAATCTAAGCTTATTGTGACCAGAGAACAAACCTGTATAATTTCAACCCTTTTAAATTCTATGATGTAAATTCTAAACTTGTTTTATGGCTCACTGTATGGTTTATCTTGGTGAGCTTCCCATGTTCCTCTGAAGATTATGTGCCCTCTTCAGTTGTTGGGTGTAGTATTCTATAAATGTCAATTAGTTCAAGTTGGTTGATAGGCTTTTTGAAAATTTCATATTCATTTTTTCTTCCTTTTTCTGTTGAGCTAATACAAAGGATTAGATTGCAGATCAAACATTCATATATCAGATAACCTACCTACTGCCGAGATTTATCATTAAGTTCAAGGATACAGCAGGCAATCAGGAGGCTCAAACAAAGCAAGGAGAGACACTGACTGTGGCTGTGCAGGTATCTTCATTTATTGGACACATACTCTGTGACCCAGAGTAATAGATGAGGCCTCCAAGTGAGTTTGTGCAGGGTTAACTCACATAAGGGGAGCAGTTGAGTCATGAAACATCTCTATTTGATAGTCCCAGAGAGTAATCTAGTTTATGTGTTATTCTCCAGGGACCCATGCTTCATAAATCTGTTCCATGTTTATTTACAAAATACATAATAAAGAAATACTTAACCAGGAACATCCTTTTAAGAACATTACATATAAGGCTACTCTTCCTAGTAAATAATATTATTCTATTTACAAAAGATCAAGTTATCCTGCTGAGAAGGAAACTTCTCAGACTTCTCAAGATCAAGACTTACTCCTCCTTTCTTCTGGGAGCAACTTCCCCAATCAAAGAAAAATGAATGGTTCCTTATACTGCCATCTGTCAGTTACCAATATATACCAAACTGTATATATCTGTCAGTTACCTATATATATCCAACTGTTAACATATCCAGCTGTAATTGTGATTGTTGATTTGTGTGTGTGTGTGTGTGTTTTTCCTCCTTGTATTTTGAAACTCTTTTATTGGGTGCATTTGCACTTAGGATTATTAGACCTTGGTGAATTGGCCCCTTCATTATGAAATATCCCTTGTTTAAGGTAATTAATCTTATCTAAAGTTTACTTTTTGTTGTATTAATATTGCCACACTGCCTTCTTATAATTTGTGTTTGCTTAATATGTCTTTTTCTGTCCTTTGGCTTTCAACCATTTTGCATCGTTAAAGTACATCTCTTATAAACAAAATTGTGTGAGTTCTTTTATATCTAGTAGGACAATCTCCGACTTTTAATTGCAATGTTTGATCCATTAATATTTAGTTCACCAATGAGAACACTTGGACACAGGATGGGGAACATCACACACCAGGGCCTGTCATGCGGTGGGGGGAGCGGGGAGGCATAGCATTAGGAGAAATACCTAATGTAAATGAGGAGTTGATGGGTGCAGCAAACCAACACAGCACATGTATACATATGTAACAAACCTGCACGTTGTGCACGTGTACCCTAGAACTTAAAAGTATAATAACAAGAAAAAGAGGGAGGGAACAAGGTTAACAATAGTGAACCTGAAAAAAAAACTTAGTTCACATCCTTTAGTTGGGTTTACATTACCATCATGCTATTTTTTTTCTATTTGTTCTTTCTATTCCTTGTGGGGTTTTTTGGTCACTCCTGTCCTCTCTTTTTATTTTTTAGTTAATCATTTTTTAGTATCTCATTCTATCTCTTCTGTTTTTTTAAGTTGTTTTTTGTTTTTTTTTGTTTTTTTCAAATAGAGACAAAGTCTCACTCTGTCACCCAAGCTGGAGTACAGTGATGTGATCATTGTTCACTGTAGTCTCGAACTACTAGGCTCAAGCCATCTTCCTGCCTCAGCCTCCACAGTAGTTAGGACTATAGGCATGTGCCACCACACCTGGCTATTTAAAAAATTTTTTTTGTACAGACAGGGTCTCACTGTGTTGCCAGGCTGGTCTCAAACTCCTGGCCCCAAGCCATCCTCCTGCCTTGGCCTCCCAAAGCATGGATTATCGGCATGAGCTACCATGTCTGGCTCTGGCTGACTTTTTTCATCTTTGGGTTTTTTTTTTTTTTTTTTTTGAGATGGAGTCTCGCTTTGTCGCCCAGGCTGGAGTGCAGTGGCTGGATCTCAGCTCACTGCAAGCTCTGCCTCCCAGGTTCACGCCATTCTCCTGCCTCAGCCTCCCGAGTAGCTGGGACTACAGGCGCCCGCCACCTCGCCCGGCTAGTTTTTTGTATTTTTGAGTAGAGACGGGGTTTCACCGTGCTAGCCAGGATGGTCTCGATCTCCTGACCTCGTGATCCACCCGTCTCGGCCTCCCAAAGTGCTGGGATTACAGGCTTGAGCCACCGCGCCCGGCCCTGGGTTCTTTTTTACTGATTTCTCTAGGAACCATAGCTGTCTAGTTACTCCAGCACTATTTTTTGAAAAGACTATCTTTCTTCCATTGATTTGCTTTTGCACCTTTGTCAGAAATCATTTGTCCCATTTGTATGGATCTATTGTATGGTTTTCAGTTTTGTTCCACTGATTTATGTGTCCATAAATCACATTCTCTAATACTACACTAGCTTGATTACTGTAGCTATATAGTAAGTCTTAGTATCAGGTAGAGTGATTCCCTCTCGCACTTTTTTTTTTTTTTCAGATTGTTTTAATTATTGTAGGGCTGTGCTTTTCCATATAAATTTTATAATCTACTTGCCTGATTGTACAGAAAAAACCTTGCTGAGAATTTTATAGGATCTGCATCAAACTTACAGATCAATTTGAGGGAGAACTGACATCTTTACTACATTGAATTTTCAATCCATGAACACGTATGTCACTCCGTTTGTTTAAAAAAGTGGGCAAAGGATATGAGCAGACACTTCTCAAAAGAAGACATACAAGCAACTATCAAACATATGAAAACATGCTAAGCATCACTAATCATCAGAGAAATGCAAATCAAAACCCTGATGAGATACCATCTCACACCAGTCAGAATGGCTATTACTAAAAAGTAAAAAAATAAATAAAAATAACAGATATTGACAAGGTTGTAGAGAGAAGGAAATGCTTAGACACTGTTGGTGGGAATGTAAATTAGTTCAGCCCCTGGGGAAAGCAGTTTAGAGATTTCTCAAAGAACTAAAAATGTAACTACCATTTGACCCAGCAATCCCATTACTGGGCATCTACCCAAAGGAAAATAAATTGTTCTACTAAAAAGATACCTGCACTTGTATGTTTATTGCAGCACTATTCACAATAGCAGAGACATGGAATCAGCATAACTGCCCATCAGTGGTGGACTGGATAAAGAAAATGTGGCACATATACACCATGGAATACTATGCAGCCATAAGAAAGAACAAAATCATGTCCTTTGCAGCAACATGGATGTAGCTGGAGGCCATTATTCTAAGTGAATTAGTGCAAAGACAGAAGATCAAATACCACATGTTGTCACTTATAAATGGGAGCTAAACATTGGGTACACATGGACATAAAGATGGAAATGACAATGGGGAGTCCAAACTGGGGGAGGGAGAGACAAGGGAAAGAGTTGGAAAACTGCCTATGGGGTGCTATGTTCACTATTTGGATAGTGGGTCCAAACCTCAGTATCATGCAATATATCCATGTATTAAACCTGCACATGTATCTCCTGAATTTAAAATTTAAACAAGGAATGTGATTGGTTTTTGAGTTTTGGTTTCAAAAGGTAAAAAGTAACTTTTTACTATTTTTTTCCTAATTTATTTTTAAAATTTATGTTATCTGCAGGGATTGGCTCAGAGACAATTCTAACATTGGATAACTAATTGCTAGCACCTCTGTTAAGGAGGCATTATTATTATTTTACAGTTACTATACTGAGGCCAAGAATGTACTAAGATGACTTAGCTGGGATTCAAACCTAGGCTTGTACAGAGCAGTTCCAATATGCCATACCATTTCAGAGATGAGAAAAATTTTTGAAGGCACTTACATGATATGTTTTCTGAGAAATTGAATCCCTGGAAATGACAACTTAGCTAGAATTACTAGGTGTTCCTCCACTTATTTTCTTCCTGTTTCTATAAGCAGTCCACAAGTACCCACTGACATATAATGCCATGGGAAAAATTAGTTTTTATTCCCCCTACTTTCGATAATTTCAAAAATTCTTTATATTTGAAATTTAATAAGTTCACCAGATTGGTACTCATTTATTTATTTTTTCAATTAATATTTGTGGATCCTGGTGTTATGCTAGGTATTGAGTATCTGGAGACAAATAAGACATAGTCTCTGCTTTTAGTTTGCTTAGAGTCAAGTAAAGAAGACTGATAAGTGAGCAGACCATTCAAGTAGGGGGTTATGCTCTGATAGAAGCGAGTATATAGGTGCCGCTATACAGTAGCATGCCAGAGCCAGCTCATACCAGCTTGTTTTTAAATATTCAGAAACTCTGCAAATTGGTTCTACCAATGGTAGCTTACAGTTGGCTATGGTAGGAGGGTTTATATCATGGAAATTTGCAAATGCTACAATAAGGCTTTCCTTTTCCTTTTTCCTTTTCCCCATTCTTTCTTTTCTTCTTCTTCTTTTTAAAAATATGTCTTCTTCTTTCCTTTTTATTATTCTCCTTAGGACATCTGGTTTGCCAGCACACCACTGTTGCTACAGGAGCAGGGGTGCTAAATCCAATCCTTTATCATATTGTACCATGAGCCCATTCTGTCACATCGTATCATGAATTGTCCCTGGACCAGCTTCTTCTGGTGTGTTGGGCAACAGCCTTCCACAAACATGCTGGCTGTTCCCCATTTAGATGATAAGAATGAAACTTGATCTAAATCCCCTGTGGATTCTGTTTCTGTTCCAGAGATTATAAAGCAGCTAACATCCGTATCAACGTATACACCATCAATGAGCCTTGGCTTTTCTCACTGGCCTGGTGCTCCAGGATTAACTCAGTGACCACAGACAACATTGGGCTCCTGAGTCAGCTTAATCACCCTCACTTCTTCATGGTGAGCTGCTTGTCCAGATTGTTCTTCCAGGCTTGTTACGATAGCAGTGCAGGCCCCCCCCAGCCCTGTGTTGCCCACTGTGCCGTCCCCTGGGGAGCCACTTAAGAGCACAGACTTCTATAAATATTGGAGACGTGGTATTTTCCATTCTCTCACACAGATCCTTCTGGGATTTTCAGGCAAAAATTAGTGTTGTTATAATAATTGACATTTATTGAATCCTTACAATGTCGTTTACATGCATTATGTCATTTAACCCTTTGATTTAGCCATTGTTACCTTCATGAGGAAACTGAAGCTCAAAGATATCTTTGCATATGGTCTCGTGAGGTAGGATTCAGCATGAGATCTGACTTCAGAGTTTTGTTATTGTAGCCCCACCTTTGTAGATGCATGGCAACAGTTGACAACGGCATGGAGAGTGGGGAGAAAACCAAGCATACTTGACTCCAAAGTGGAAACTGTGTGCCCTAACAAATTGCTTTTGAAGAGGGTAGCCAGTGTCCAGTTGCCTGTTCTAGGCCTCTGTTGCTTACTGCCAGAGGCTTGAGAACCTGAAGACTCGGTTTACAATCCCAGCCATATCCTATCGCTATCTGTGGAAGGAGCCCCAGCTAACCAGTTCTGCTACAGAACTTGTTCTTATCTGTATAGAGAGTAGGTTGACTGAGTGGGACACAATAGCATACAACAGAAAACAGTTTAATTTCGTTGCACTGATTCTTTAAACCTGGTCTGTGATGTAGGTCTTTCTCTGCCCCTGAATGAAATCTCACTCAGGTCCTGTAGCTTTTCCAGTCACTCTTAGATAACTTTTAGAAGTTCACTTTTAGTCATCAAAAAGCCTCACTTCAGAATTTAAGAGTCCAATCCCAAGTAATAACCCAAACTCCAAATGGCCTTGAAAGTTAAAACCTTTGTCAGAGAAGCCTAAGAGGGAAGGGGCCTCAAGTCACCTCCTCCAGATCTCCACCCTCACTGGCCTGAGCTTCTGACCTGTTCAGGGTCAGGACCAGGGGAAAAGGGATCAGGGTCAAGGGCACAGTCTTACAGGGCCAGTAACTGCATCCAGGCCCTCTGGTAGAAAGGAGAAATCGCTTACTTCTTACTATGGTGGCTTGGTCAGATTTCTGGAGATGGCCCTGAAGGGAGTTTTGCAGCACAGGTGGAGCCTTTCCACCCACCTGTCCCCACGCAACTCCCCTTCATGTATATACTGTGTATTTTTCTAACATTTTAAAATCCAGTCATTACAAAAATGCATAATTTAGAAAGCAGCACACTCCTCCATAATCCTATCCCCTGAATCAGTAATGTCTCAAAGTTGTCCCTTTGGGAGGTACACATTTACTTAAATGATGCTACTATTTCTGAATGTATTTTTTTTCATTTTAATATTTAAATTGATAAATCCATGTGATTCAAAATTTAGGAAGTTTAAAAGGATATATGTAAAAAAACCAATCTTCCTTCCACACCTGGTCTAGTCATTTTTAAAGGACCCAATACATGGCTCCCAGCCTATGCCATGCGTCGTTTTATTCAGGGAGGGTGGGGCTGGTGTCCCAGGGGCCTTAACAGGCAGCCTATACTCCAGAGTTAGACTGATTGAGATTTAGATTCAGATCTGGGCTCCACTGTTTACTGTGTGAATGTGGAAATATTAGT
Organism: Mandrillus leucophaeus; assembly: GCF_000951045.1. Lineage (NCBI taxonomy): Eukaryota > Metazoa > Chordata > Mammalia > Primates > Cercopithecidae > Mandrillus > Mandrillus leucophaeus. The sequence continues at coordinate 3,132,774 of NW_012103810.1, forward strand.
TAACCTGTTTGTGGTTTTTGGCTTTTTTGTTCTTTTTGAAAATTGGGGATAATAATAGTGCAGTAGAAACACACATTTGTGTCCAGCATAATCTGGTCTGGTCATTGGTCTCGTAATTGAGAAAGTTAAAGTGAGGAATCATTTAAAAATGATATACACTTTTCAGTTAGCTTTTAATGCTTAATAAAAACTACCTAAAACTTAGTGTCTTAATCAGATATTTGTCATGTCTCAATTCTGGCTGATGGCTAGGTAGTGTCTCTGGTTTGAGCCAGGTCAGCTGGGCTAGATAGTCTAGGATGCCTTGTTCACATGTCTAGAGGCTCACCTGGGATGACTGAGTTTCTCTTCATGTCGTCGCTCATCCTCAAGGCGGCTAGCTGGAGTGTGTTCACCTGGCGGAGACGGGTTCCCAACAGCAAGAGAGAGCAAGCCCCAAAGCACGTGGACTTTTCAAAGTTCTCCCAGTGTTATGTTTGCTGATGTTCCATTGGCCAAGGAAAATCACATGGCCAAGTTCAGATTCAGGGTGGGAGCAAAACAGACTTCACCTCTTGACAGGGAGGCACAGCTAAGTCACGTTGTGTAGGAGCCTACATACAGGTTTGGAAGGAATTTTGTGGTCATTTTTATAAACTGTACCACATACATACTTCACAAATTTTATTTTAAAATATTCGTTCATCTTTTGACAGTCATTTCTTTGAGGATATTTTTGCTGATTGAGTTTTATGTTCTCTCATTTAAACATCCAGATGAACTAGCTAGGATTTCTAATTGTTTCTTTTAAACAGAACAAGAACTTAAAGTCATTAGGAGAATCAATCTGAATGAGTAATCTACCTAGATTTTTATAATCCCTCAAACCCTTGTAGTGTTTCACCTACACCTAATCTAATTGCAGTTTATTCTTTAATGATCTATTTTGTCCTCATTGAGTTTTTCAAAGTATTTGACTTAGTTTCTTTGAAAAGAGAAACGAAATTTCTTTGAAAAGAGAAACTAAGTTTCTTTGCCTGGCTCCTGTTAATTGCTCATTGTTAGTTGTTATTATTATGATCATTAGTGTTGTTATTAATTTTGTTATTCAGTTCAAGGAAAGACCTTGGGATAGGGTGGAGAGTGGCCTGAGAAAGGATAAAATGTGCCAGCCCTATTAGCATCAAGTGGAATTGGAGAGGGCACAATGGAGGTGGAAAGGGAGCATCAAACTCAATGACAGGACCCAGAAGACAGAGCTCTGGGAAATAGGTGACTTGGGCAAGGAGCATAGAGCAGGGGCATGTAGGTAAGGGGTAATTGTACTTCAGCATTCTTAATTGAAGTGTGATACTTTAGAACAATGGTTCCCAAATGCTGGCTTACAGACACATGGTTTCAGCATCACCTGGGAATGTGTTAAAAATGCAAAGATCCTCATTCCTTAGGTGTCTAGGGAGACCCAGAAACCTGTATTACTAAAAGCTGCCCAGGGAGACTTGGCTGCTCAGCCAGGTTTGAGAAGCCATGCCTTGAAAACAGCAGTAGAAGTCAAGAACCTGGACTGTGGTCTTGGGTCCAGAATAGACTTGTTGTGTGTCTTCTCTGGGACCCCCTCTGCCCTCTGTTTTGGGAGATGAAAGGTGAGATGAAAGGTGTGAAGTGTTCTGTTCCCTCTAGAGCCCCCTTGCATGTATAAGGGTGACTGTTAGGATACTTGCAGGGACTCTCTGTGTTTGAGAATGCCACATCAATCTAGGTTCCTTGGCCTGTCTATCCCCTCTTCCTCTCCTCCTCCAGCCCTGGCAGCAGAGCAAGGGACTTAGATCATATGATCCCAAATCCCTTCTAACTAAAGTTCTTTCACTGTGGTTTGTTTTATGTTTTTCAGACACCAAAGTTCTATATGTTCATATGGCTCCTTGTAGATATCATTTCTGTGCTTTTTATTGTTGCCATATTTTGTTTTCACTGGTAAGTATATATGTAATTTTAAATGAAGTTTTTCCAAAATAAATGGATTATTATAGGAAATTGAGAAAAATAACAGTTATGGTCTTCCCATAATCCCACATGGCAAGATGGCGTTTATAATCTGAACCTCTCTTATGCTGTCTGCAGTTCCTCACACCCCTTTGACCTCCCCAAAACAAGACAATATTTTCAGGATAGGGACTGTCACTAAAGCTTAGTCAAGCCTATTACTATGGATTCAATGTGGAGCAGCTGAAAGAGGACAGGGCTTGAATACTGTCCAGAACAAGTGCCTCTACCTTCCCATCTTCCATGAAACTGGGCATAGCAGTGTGCAAAGAGCAAGTTCATAAGCCAGGAAGATTGGGTTTTAGCTCTGGCTTTGTCCCTTAGTTGCTGGGTGACCCTGGGAAAACAACTGATGCTTTCTGGGCCATAATCTTTTTTTTTTTTTTTTTTGATATGGAGTCTCAGTCTGTTGCCCAGGCTGGAGTGCAGTGGCATGATCTTGGTTCACTGCAACCTCTACCTCCTGGGTTCAAGTGATTCTCCTGCCTCAGCCTCCCGAGTAGCTGGAATTACAGGCACCTGCCACTGCGCCTGGCTAATTTTTTTTTTTTTTTTTTGAGATGGAGTCTTGCTCTGTTGCCCAGGCTGGAGTATAGTGGCGCGATCTCGGCTCACTGCAACCTCTGTCTCCTGGGTTCAAGCGATTCTCCTGCCCCAGCCTCCCAAGTAGCTGGAACTACAGGCATCACCACACCCAGCTAATTTTTTTTACTATTTTTAGTAGAGATGGGGTTTCATCATATTGGTCAGGCTGGTCTTGAACTCCTGACCTCATGATCTGCCCGCTTTGGCCTCCCAAAGTGCCGGGATTACAGGCGTGAGCCACCCTGCCTGGCCTATGCCTGGCTAATTTTTATATTTTTAGTAGAGATGGGGTTTCACCGTATTGGCCCCGCCTCAGGTGATCCGCCTGCCTCGGCCTCCCAAAGTGCTGGCATTACAGGTGTGAGCCACCATGCCCGGCCCATAATCTTTTTATCTGTACAAGAAAATTACATTTGGGAATCCTTGCAGGCAAATGCTATAGGATTGTAAGTTTCAAGATGGAAGGGGGAAGAAGATCCTGGAGGAGGAATGTTAGAGGAGACCATGGTTCTTTAGACCCCTTCATTTCATGGATGGTCTGCTTCCTTCTAGGCGGAGAGAGACTGAAAAAGAAAAATTGTTTGAAACCTCCAGCACTCTCACAGGTAAAGTCAAAGGCCTAGTCCACTCCTGTCTCTTCATCCCTACCCATTGCTTCCAGGAGACGGAGGCTGCTTTTCATGTCCCTGACAATAGCTGAGGGTGTCTGGAAAGTTGGGGGTGGGACCGGGGGAAGTATGGACTGGGCACAGATTCTGGAGGACTCTACGTCAGGCTTCAGATTTTGGATTTCATCCTCTAAGCAATGAGGCCCCTTGGAAGATTTCAAGCATGGGTGTTTACTTCTTCATATATTCATGTATCATACAGCCACTGAGTCCACACTTTGTGCCAGGCACTTAGATAGGGGCTGAAGGTAACCAAAAGATGTCTGTGGAGGGTGCCCTGAGAGAGAGGAGGGGCTAGCCCTCAAAGAGCAGTGAGGAAGAAGGTAAAAGTATAGCAGTTGACATCATTGGGCAAGGCATCTAGGTCCCGGACAGAGTAGCTGCTGTGCCTATTAGGGGAAAGGTGCTTTATGGGTATCATTTATGGGTGATATATGTTGGAGGCTAGAGGAAGAAAACTTCAGCGGTCCTGGAATTGCTTAAACTAGAGTCAAGTCACTTCTTATTGGCAATTAGGAGATGGCATATCACTTTCATTCACACAAGGAAGCGATATGGTTAGATTTCTGTGTAAAGGACTGAGGAAGTGAACTAGGCTTAGTATAGGGAAGGGATGCTATAGTTTATTTCTCTGAGGGTTGTGAGGATGATCACACAGTGAGTTACTAGTTTTGGAAGCCAATGCAGTGTCAAAAGGAAACCAACTGGGAGGCAGAAGACTGTGCAGTGTGGGATATAATTTCCTTCTGCAACTCCTGGAGACAAAGTTGGAACAGTCACAAAATCATGAGTTAATTTAATTTCTTATGGACAATGGTGAAGCTCCTGATATTCCATGTACCAGCTGGCAGATGAGTGGAACTGATACAATACTTAGGGTTGCAGGAATGAATCCACAGAGATCATGAAAAACTAAGTTTAGAAATTTGAATAAATTAAATAGAAGGCAGTGGTCTTTCATATGCTGTGAAACTGAAGGTTTAAGCCAAATTTACCTAGATCTGAGGCAGGGAGATCTCAAGTTACATGGTTACTTGAGTTACAAGTTACATGGAATTTAAGATGACTCTACTGGCTATGTTAAAAGTCTGAAGCTAACTGATGATTCCAGCTAGCTTATATCAGTAGCTGTTCCTTAGTAAGCTAGGGCTGCCATAACAAAATACCATAGACTGGGTGGCTTGAACAACAGAAATTTATTTTCTCACAGTTTTGGAGGCTAGAAGTCCCAGATCAAGGTGCTGGCAAATTTGGTGAGGAGCCCTAGTGAGCACTGTCTTCTTCGCTTGAATACAGCTGCCTTCTCATTGTGCGTTCACATGGCCTTTCCTCTGTGTGTGCTTGGGAGAGCAGGATCTCTGGTCTCTCTTCCTCTTCTTATAAAGACACCAGTCCTGTTGGATTAGGGCCCCACCCTTATGGCTTAATTTAACCTTAATTACTCCTGAAGTGCCCTATCTCCACATACAGTCACACTGTGGGTTAGGACTCTGACATATGAAATTGGAGTTGGGGGGACATAATTCAGCCCATAACAATAGTCCAGTCAAGAAGTGATAAAACATGGAGATGAGGAGGAAACATGACTGGGAAAGAAGTTTTGAAAGTAGAATTGAAGAACTATATAAACCTAGATAAAAGAGGTGGCTTAGAAAAGGTATTCAGTTAACTTGACCCTACCCACTACTGTGTTGAAATGGTGATAAGAAAAGGTGAGTAGAAAATAAATGAAGGATTTTCTGTTTTTAAGAGCTCTTAGGTTGCCTGTTACAGAAACCAGTTTTTCTTGATCTAAGCAGAAATAAAAGGCATTGGAAAGCTATTTGAGTACCTCAGAGAGATACCTAGAAGGTGCAGGACCAAGTTTAGAATCAGGGAAGGAACAAGGAAGACTAGACAGAAGTCAGGACCTCAGCCATAATCACAGCCCAGATCCATTCAAGTTGAGGAGAATGGAGCCTCATTTGCTAAAGACAGAGTGCCATGTGTTGCCCCATACCACCTCCAGGATTGGCACATACTGCTGCACCTAGTGCTGCACCCATGTCCACCACCAAAAGGCCTCTCTAGTGTGAGGGTGTATTTTTCAGCAATTTAAGTCAATTTTGTTGTCTTCTGTCTTATGTAGTTTCTTATGTAAAGTTTTCAGTTGTCTTACCCCTGTTCCTCTGTTTGTAACATGTCTTTTTTCCCCTGGCTACATCTTAAGATTATTCCTTTTATTATTGGTTTTTGGTAGTTTGATTATGGCTTAACTTGGTGCGTGTGCGTGTGTGTGCATGTGAGAGGGGGAGACTATGTTGATTAGGGTTTGCTGAAATTCTTAGATCTGTCGGAGTATAATTTTCATCAGATAGGACATAATTTTAGTCTTTATTTCTTCAAATATTTTTCTGCCTCTGCTCCCCTACTGCTTTCTGGGATTCCAGTTACACAGATGTTAGTTTATTATCCCATAGGTTACTGAGACTTTTTTTTTTTTTTTTTGAGACAGAGTCTTGCTCTGTCGCCCAGGCTGGAGTGCAGTGGCGTGATCTCAGCTCACTGCAGCCTCCACCTCCCAGGTTCAAGTGATTCTCCTGCCTCAGTCTTCTGAGTAGTCATTTAAAATATTTAATTAATTTCGTTTATTTTTAGATAGATTCAATTGCTGTGTGTACTAGTTTTTTGTTTTGCTTGTTTGTTTAGAGGCAAGGTCTCACTCTTTCACCAAGTCTGGAATATAGTGGAATGATCGTGGTTCATTGCAACCTTGAACTCCTGGGCTCAAACAATCCTCCTGCCTTAGCCTCCCTAGTATCTGGGACCATAGGCACAAACCACTATGACTGGCTAATTTTTTTTAAAAAATGGTAGAATCTCACTGTGTTGCCCAGGCTGATCTCAAACTCCTGACTTCAAGCAGTCCGCTTGCCTTGGCCTCCTAAAGCACTGGAATTACAGATGCGAGCTACCCTGCCCAGCCTATATTAGTTTTTTATTGCTATATTTTAAAAAATTACTTCAAACCTAGCAGCTTAACACTATACAAATATATTATCTCACAGACATGGGTTAGATAGTTCCTTTACTTAGTCTTTACAGGGTATCAATTGGGGCTACAATCTTATTTGAGGTTTATGGTCCTCTTCCAGGCTCACTGCTTGTTAGCAGTGTTAAGTTCCTCATAGTTGTAGAAGTGAAGTCATCTCTGTTTTCTCAATGGCCGTTAGCAGGGTTTTGGTCTGAGGTCCTAGAGGTGACCCTCAAGTCCTACCCACATGGTCCTCACAACATGGCAGCTTACTTCTTCAAAGCCAACAAGAGAATATCTCTCCAGTCTGCTATGATGAAGTCTATGTAATATAATGTAAATAATCGGAGTAATTATCCCAGAACCTTTGTCATATAGCATAACCTAATCAAGAGAGATAACTATCCTGAGGTCTGTTCCAAGATGGCCAAATAGAAACAGCTGTGGTCTGCAGCTCCCAGCATGACCGATGCAGAAGACGGGTGATTGCATTTCCAACTGAGGTACCTGGTTCATCTCATTGGGACCAGTTGGACAGTGGGTGCAGCCCATGGAGGGCAAGCAGAAGCAGGGCAGGGTATCGCCTCACCTGGGAAGTGCAAGGGGTCAGGGGATTTTCCTTTCCTAGCCAGGGAAAGCCGTGACAGACTGTACCGGGAAAATCAGGACACTCCAGACTTAATACTACGCTTTTCCAATGGTCTTAGCAAACAGCACACCAGGAGATTATACCCTGTGTCTGGTTCGGCAGGTCCCATGCCCACAGAGCCTTGCTCACTGCTAGCGCAGCAATCCAGATGGAACTGTGAGGCCGCAGCCTGGCTGGGGAAGGGGCATCTGCCATTGCTGAGGCTTGCAAGTGGCAAGGAAGCTCACATTAGGTGGAGCCCACCACAGCTCAACAAGGCCTGCCTGCCTCCCTCTGTAGACTCTACCTCTGGGGGCAGCGCATAGCTGAACAAAAGGCAGAAGAAACTTCTGCAGACTTAAACGTCCCTGTCTGACAGCTCTGAAGAGAGCAGTGGTTCTCCCAGCGTGGTATTTGAGATCTGAGAATGCACAGACTGCCTCCTCAAGTGGGTCCCTGACCCCCATGTAGACTAACTGGGAGACACCTCCCAGTAGAGGCCAACTGATATATCATACAGCCAGGTGCCCCCTCTGAGACAAAGCTTCCAGAGTAAGAATCAGGCAGTAATATTTGCTGTTCTGCAGCCTCTGCTGGTGATACCCAGGCAAACGGTCTGGAGTGGACCTCTGGCAAACTCCCCCAACAGACCTGCAGCTGAGGGACCTGACTGTTAGAAGGAAAACTAACAAACAGAAAGGAATAGCATCAGCATCAACAGAAGGGACATCCGTAACCAAAACCCCATCTGTAGGTCACCGTCATCAAAGACCAAGGGTAGATAAAACCACAAAGATGGGGAGAAACCAGAGTGCCTCTTCTCCTCCAAAGGATCACAGCTCCTCGCCAGCAACAGAACAAAGCTGGATGGAGAATGACTTTGACAAGTTGACAGAAGTAGGCTTCAGAAGGTCGGTAATAACAAACTTCTCCGAGCTAAAGAAGGATGTTCGAACCCATTGCAAGGAAGCTAAAAACCTTGAAAAAAGATTAGACAAATGGGTAACTAGAATAAACAGTGTAGGGAAGATCTTAAAGACCTTAAATGACCTGATGGAGCTGAAAACCATGGCAGGAGAACTATGTGACACATGCACAAGCTTCAGTAGCTGATTCAATCAAGTGGAAGAAAG
>NW_012103810.1:3141997-3144315 GCF_000951045.1 Mandrillus leucophaeus
CACCCAGATTCATAAAGCAAGTCCTTAGAGACCTACAAAGAGACTTAGACTCCCACACAATAATAGTGGGAGACTTTAAAATCCCCCTGTCAATATTAGATTGACGAGAAAGAAGGCTAACAAGTCCTGGATATCAACAGGACTTAAACTCAGCTCTGCACCCAGTGGACCTAACAGACATCTACAGAACTGTCTACCCAACATCAACAGAATATACATTCTTCTCAGCACCACATCACACTCATTCCAAAACTGACCACATAGTTGGAAGTAAAGCACTCCTCAGCAAATGTAGAACAGAAATCACAACAAACTGTCTCTCAGACCATGTGTAATCAAATTAGATCTCAGAATTAAGAAACTGAAAACCGCACAACTCCATGGAAACCGAACAACCTGCTCCTGAATGACTACTGGGTACATAACGAAATGAAGGCTGAAATAAAGATGGTCTTTGAAACCAGTGAGAACAAAGACACAACATACCAGAATCTCTGGGACACATTTAAAGCAGTGTGTGGAGGGAAATTTATAGCACTAAATGCCCACAAGAGAAAGCAGGAAAGATCTAAAATTGACACCCTAACATCACCGTTAGAAGAACTAGAGAAGCAAGAGCAAACAAATTTAATAGCTAGCAGAAGGCAAGAAGTAACTAAGATCAGAGCAGAACTGAAGGAGATAGAGACACAAAAAAAACCCTTCAAAAAATCAATGAATTCAGGAGCTGGTTTTTTGAAAAGATCAACAAAATTGATAGACTGCTAGCAAGAAGAAAAGAGAGAAGAATCGAGAGAAGAATCAAATAGATGCAATAAAAAAGGATAAAGGGGATATCATCACTGATCCCACAGAAATACAAACTACCATCAGAGAATACTATAAATACCTCTACGCAAATAAACTAGAAAATTTAGAAGAAATGGATAAATTCCTGGACACATACACCCTCTCAAGACTAAACTAGCAAAGATCACCCTCCCAAAACTAAAGAGAGAAAGGTCGGGTTACCCACCCAAATTCAGAAGTTGAATCTCTGAATAGACCAATAACAGGCTCTGAAATTGAGGTATTAATTAAGAACCTACAAACCAAAAAAAGTCCAGGACCAGATGGATTCACAGCCGAATTCTACCAGAGGTACAAGGAGGAGCTGCTACTATTTCTTTTGAAACTATTCCAATCAATAGAAGAAGAGGGAATCCTCCCTACCTCTTTTTATGAGGCCAGCATCATCCTGATACCAAAGCCTAGCAGAGACACAACAGCAAAAGAGAATTTTAGACCAATATCCCTGATGAATATTGATGTGAAAATCCTCAATAAAATACTGGCAAACTGAATCCAGCAGCCCATCAAAAAGCTTACCCACCAAGATCAAGTTGGCTTCATCCCTGGGATGCAAGGCTGGTTCAACATATGCAAATCAATAAACATAATCCATCACATAAACAGAATCAATGACAAAAAAACACATGATTATCTCAATAAATGCAGAAAAGACCTTTGACAAAATTCAACAGTCCTTCCTGCTAAAAACTCTCAATAAACTAGCTACTGATGGAACATTTCTCAAAATAAGAGCTATTTATGACAAACCCACAGCCAATATACTGAATGGGCAAAAACTGGAAGCATTTCAGGCCAGGGCCATCAGGCAAGAGAAAGACATAAAGGGTATTCAATTAGGAAAAGAGGAAGTCAAATTGTCCCTGTTTGCAGATGACATGATTGTATATTTAGAAAACCCCATCGTCTCAGCCCAGAATCTCCTTAAGCTGATAAGCAACTTCAGCAAAGTCTCAGAATACAAAATCAGTGTGCAGAAATCACAAGCATTCCTATACACCAGTAACAGACAAACAGCTAAATCATGAGTGAACTCCCATTCACAACTGCTACAAAGAGAATAAAATACCTAGCAATCCAACTTACAAGGCATTGCCAAGACAATCCTAAGCAAAAAGAACAAAGCTGGAGGCACCACACTACCTGACTTCAAACTATACCACAAGGCTACAGTAACCAAAATAGCATGGTACTGGTACCAAAACAGAGATATACACCAATGGAACAGAACAGAGCACTCAGAAATAATACCACATATTTACAACCATCTGATCTTTGACAAACCTGACAAAAGAAATGGGGAAAGGATTCCCTATTTAATAAATGGTGCTGGGAAAACTGGCTAGCCATATGTAGAAAGCTGAAACCAGATCCCTTCCTCACACCTTGTACAAAAATTAATTCAAGATGGATTAAAGACTTAAATGTTAGACCTAAAACCATAAAAATCCTAGAAGAAAACCTAGGCA
>NW_012103810.1:3144925-3194331 GCF_000951045.1 Mandrillus leucophaeus
CATCAGTGATAGACTGGATTAAGAAAATGTGGCACATATACACCATGGAATATTATGCAGCCATAAAAAAGGATGAGTTCATGTCCTTTGTAGGGACATGGATGAAGCTGGAAACCATCATTCTGAGCAAACTGTCACAAGGACAGAAAACCAAACACCGCATGTTCTCATAAGAGGGAATTGAACAATGAGAACAGTTGGACACAGGAAGAGGAACATCACACACCAGGGCCTGTCATGGGGTTGGGGGATGGGGGAGGGATAGCATTAGGAGAAATACCTAATGTAAATGACGAGTTAATGGGTGCAGCAAACCAACATGGCACATGTATACATATGTAACAAACCTGCACATTGTGCACATGTACCCTAGAACTTACAGTATAATAATAATAATAAAGAGCAGTAGCTATCCTATGATAACCCCAAAGATTCACAGCCTTTGTAAGGTATATATCCCTTAGATCAGAAAAATATATCAGAAAAAATAGACTTTAATCAAAAAAGCCTTCACAAGGGAAGGCATATGATTGATCACTGAAAACTACAAAACTTCAGTGAGAGAAAGAATACCCAAATAAATAGAGCAATCATGTTCATGAATTAGAAAATTTAGTATTATAAACACGTCACGGAATTGATCTAAAAATTCCCTTTCTCCTATAAAGCTAACAAAAAAAGGAAGCTGGTGAAGCTCCTGTTTGTAGCTGTTTCTTCCAGATTGAATTGCACTCAAGTTAAAAAAAAAAAAAACTTTGAATATTTATAACTAAAAGTTTTAAAAATGAAAGTAATAAAAATGTAAATCTAAGCAGAAAACAAAACCAAACCTGAGTTCTGGGTTTCTTTGGATTCTCACACTCTTCTAGATTTTGGCCACGCAGTTTTTCTGTATATTGTGAACGCCTAGATAATTTTAAGATGTTTTCTTGTTTTTGTATATCATCCAGTTTTTAATTTGTCTTTGGTAGAAGGATTGGTCTTGATCTCCTAGCTCCATTATTAGAAGTATCTACCATCTATTTTTTTTTCTGTAGGACAAAGTATTTATTGAACATTTACTGTGTGACAAACACTTCTGAGCACTGTATATGTAGTGGCAAGCAAGACAAAGTCTCTGCCCTTTAAAAAGCCCTCATTTTAATTGAGGGAAGCCCTCATTTTTCTAAACTAATGGCTATGGAATACTTGAACTTTAAGCAAATGTCAATCTCTGCTTTCTGAGGATTTCCATGGTGAGCTAGAGCCTCATGCAGTAGATTCTTAAGCCCCAGCCCCAGGCTGAATTGGAGGGCCATAATAAAGTTTGCACAAAGCCTGAAGTAGGGGGGAGAGCTTGGAGGAAAGAACCTGAATGGGTAAGGGAGGGGCTAACATTTAAGAGATAACTTGAATTTCACACATGACTGGCAGAGAGTGGAGAAGTGACATTTGAGGAATCTGTGTTTGTGTCTTTTCTATCCCACAGATACTCAGAGTAGAAGTGAGAATGAGGAAGATTTGCACATAGCCATGAAACCTGCCCGAGTTGTGGAAAGTCCTTGGACTCTAGCAGCCCTCTACCCAGCTTTATCCAAGAGTGGAAAGGAACACCAAGGCCGTTTCAATTTTGCAGCACCATCCAAGAAACTAGTACCTATCAAGAATGCTGTCACACCTTTGAAACCTGGCAAGCATGACATTCAACCACCGATGCCCACCACAGTCTTTGAACTCACCCAAGCACCCTCCAGGCAGGCTAAAAGTAAGGCTACCTTTCAAACTACATTGCCCACCCTGAAGGTGGATAAGCCAACCATGCCCTCCGTAGAGGTCCCCTATCCTTAAATAAGAGACCTCTAAGAGATCCCCATGGCTGAATACGCCAAAGAATCCTATGTCACAATATATTCCACTGCATCTGACATATCCTTCTATGTTTCCAAAGAAGAATTATCCACATCTCCCCTGCTTCTTCCTCTTCCTCTCTCTGCCTAAGGGTGGTGATGGTGGGGAGTGGTTGGTAAAGGCACACAGAAGGGCCATTGAGGCTCTCAGGGGAACCATTCTGATCTAGCTTTCTATCAAGAATGCATCTCAAGGGGCTAGGCAAGGGGAAAACTTGTGTGTGGTCTTGGAACTTGTTGCTGTCAAGTTTATCTCATCCTAACACCTCCATAATATTCTCTGCTAAAGAAGTGACTGCATATAAGTAAAGGCAACCTCTGAGGAAGCCAGAGGTAGTGGTCTATTCTTTGGACCCCTCGTGATTAACCAGGGTGATGAAGGCTGGGGCGTGGGGGCAATAGTGATGCCATCTGAGTGATCTCATTCTCTGGGCCAGAGAATGAGAGGGGCATGGGTCAGGAACAAAGATCTCATCCCCACCCCACATTATCTGCCCTATTGTGCAGTGGGCTACTTCCTGATAGCCTGTGGTTTGCTGATTCCCTAATAAAAGGGTGGGTACAATCCATGCATACTCAAGAGCTTTTGGCTTTGAGGGGAAACGAGAGCTTAGAACAAGTATCTGGAGCCCCTTCTATCTGGGAGCCCAAAGTTAGAAGCCGCGAGTTGAGCTCTTCCCACTTACACTTCCTTTCTGGACCTGAGCCTCTTCTTTATGATGGTGATGTAAGGCAGACTACCACAGCATCTTCCTTCTGGCTCAGATCTCTCCTGGGCTACCTGTGGAGCTGTGTCCTCTAACAGCCACATTACCGTCCCAGAAAGCAGGGCTCTCTGGTTTGGGGCCTCCATTTACACACACCAGCCAGTCCTACACTAACAGCTAGGGAGATCAGGAATAGCACTCCCTGTGGGGTAGACAGGCACATAGATGCTGATGACGCAGACACTGGAGTGTATGAAAAGCAGCAGGACCTGGCTCTGCTGAAGTATGTGACCTTGAGGGCAGATCACAAACCCTCCCAGCAAGGGGATTCTCCACTGTCACTTCTCTAGGTGCTCATCCCAGCCATAGCCCAAGGATGCCCCACCCCTTAGTCACACCTTCCCAGTCTGAAGCCCGCACCCACAGACCTACTCCAGTCATGGCCATACCTGGTTGTCCCATGCTGGTCACAAAGTAAAATTTTACCGGCACCCACTGGACATGAAGATTTAACCCAAGGCAGCATTGTTCTTGGGGTTCTTGGATGTGTCTTGATGAGCCAAGATGTTTCTGGCAGGTGCAAGGGCCGCTGTGGCTCCACTGGCCCTAGTTACAGCCCAGAAGCTGATGCCTCCTCTAGACGCCCAGCTCATACACACTTAGGTCCTCACCTCCCAGCCTGATGTCCAGCACTTCCTCCCAACCCACCCCAATCTCAGTTGGTCCCTTTAAGCCACTTAAAGCACATCTTGAGCTCAAGCTCCCCAAACCCCAGACCCAGACCAGGTTGGCCCCAGCAGGTAAAGACCAAAGAAGTCGTTATGTAGGCTGCTCCCCTGCAAGGCCCTGTCCTGACCCCACATGCCCTTCCCTTCCACTTCCCCTCCCTGAGCAAAGACACTGTCGGGCCAGAGGATGAAACATGCTTTATGCCCTGAGGTGATCAGGAGAGACTTGAGCAGGGGCCCAACATTCACACTGCAATATAGAAAAGTGGTCTGTCCCCGTCATCCCACCTGTAGATCCAGTCCCTTCAGTTTCAGAGTATTCAATGCACATTTGGTTTGGTTGTTCCAAGTATGGAGAGCCAGATTGTCCTCTTAATTCCTCTATCCCTGTGGTACACAGAAAGTCAAAGGAAGTTGCATGGTGGGGCTGGTCTGAAACAGGAGACACATCTAAGGATCATAGGCTCTCATAACCGGGAAGGCCACAGCAAGCTCAGACTAGACCAACCCAGGTGCCAGAGGGGTGGATGGAGGGAAGTTCTGCATCCCAGAGAGATGCCTCACTGGAAGAACATCAGCGGCCCATTCGGTATGGTCCGTGGTGGCTGGCCAGCCCAGCCTCACTGCCAGGATGGCAGAAGTCTTCCCCAGCAGCAGGGGTAGCTGATGGGCCTGAGCCCACTGCCTCGAGAGGAGGCTTGGAACCAGCACCTCCCGCTGACTGTTCACTTGCCACTTCTGGAGCCCCGCTGTTTGCTCATGGCTGTGAGCATCTGGCTAATGTAGGAAGTCAGGAGGTCATCCATCTTGTAGCCCTGGAAGCAGGGGTGAGAAGATAAGCAGAGCACATGGTGGGACGGGGCCAGCCACTCGGACCATAGCACAGCTCCCAGGAATCTGCAATGGACAGAACCCAGGACAAAGGCAAATCCCTCCCACTCAGGACTCATCTCCCATCTGCACAGTTGAAGGGTTGAATTCATCCAGCCAGATGGTTAAGGTTCTACACTGTTAGGACCCCACGTTAGGCCCCTAGCTTGTGGGTCCCTCAAGTCACAGATCCCTCCCTCCAGGAGTGACTCTACTGGCTCTCAGTTGAGCTATGTCTTGGAAGTTTGAGCTTGGTCCAGGAGGTCTCGTTAATGGTTCCACTATTGAACTCGGGGACTAAAGGGCTGTCACTGCGGGCTCAATCTCCAGATACTGAAGGCACTCAAACAACAGTTGTTGAATGAGGGGTCTGTTCCTCAGCCCCAGATTAAGTCCCTTCCCCAGACCTAAGCTGAGCCTCAAACTGACCTGACCTTGGCCCCAGCATGACCCTTGCCCATGACCCCAGGCCCAACCGCACACTACTGTTTGTTCCAGGCCCTGGGAGGCTGGCTAAGCTGCAGGCAAGGCAGGGAGCCCACCAGGCCAAGCAGGATGCGCCCTCACCAGTGATGTCTCGCAGAGCAGTTTGCTCCCGCGCACCAAGTTTCCAATGGTGATGTGGAAGTAGGTGTTGCCGCTGCTCCAGTTGGAGATCTTGGTGAAGGGGTGAGTGGTGAGGATGTCCTGGGGGAGCAGAAAGGGCATGGAGAGGCACAGCCTGGGCCCTGTGGCCTCACTCACCCACACATGCCCTCACAGAAGGCCTCAGGCCCTCAGAGGAGCCCATGGCCCGAGGGAAAAGCCAGTTCTGCCATCCAGCTGTGGTGGGAAGCAGGTGCCTCCCCCTCCACACCTTGGTTTGGACACCCAGGGAAGTCTAGGAGGCTGTTGGGTAGGGGTAGTTGGGGCCAGAACTGGGAAATTGGGAGGCCTAAGGGAACTGACACTGTGGCCTGAATGAGATGGCCCAGGGAGAGTTTGAGGAGGGAGTCAAGAAGAAGACAGGGCAGAGCCTTGGGGAACACAGCGTACAGGAGCAGGCACAAAACGGTCCGGGAAGGAATGACCAAAACACAGAGGAGAGCCAGGAATGTGTGACGCATGAAGCCAATGGACAGATGATGGTCACAAGCCCTCTTCACTACCTGTCCAGTCAGACCCTCTGGGTGTGCAGTCGGGCTGCTCTGGCCCAGAAACACAGATGCACAGTCACCCCTGCACAGCCGGCCCCACAATCCACATGGGCAGAGCATCCAGTGATACTGAAAGGCCAAGTACTAAAAGGAGCTCAGATTCCATAGGAAGGAGTTTGTTAGTAACTTCAGGAGAGTAATTTTTGTGGAGCAAATGTTGGGTAAAGTCCCAGCAAACGCTGACAGCTTTTGAAGTCGCATGATGGGTGGATGAGTCTGGAGATAGATGGTGGCTAGGAGGGCTTGCGGGGTTTGTTCCAGGACTGTGTCTGAGGTTCAGGCAGAGAAGCCCACCCTCACTTGCCTTCTTATCCCTGCTCACCTTCGTTCTGGGATCGATGAGGCTGACCCCATACTTGTTGATGGCAATTAGAAGGATCTCAGGGAAGTTTGGCTCTGTAGTTTGCTAGAAAAAAAGATGAGAAGGCATCAGATGGGGGCCCAGAGCAAGAAAAGCGTTTGGAGAAAGGAATGAAGCCTGGCCCCAGCTGGGATAAAGTCGGCTAGCCTCTCCTGTTGCCTATGTGGTGCCGACGGCCCTGCCATGACCTCATGGCCTCCACCTTCGCTGGGCCTCAGTGCTGCCCCACATCCCTTCATGGGTCCCCCAGGCCATCCTTTGCTTTGTCCTCCCTCTCAGCCCAAGGACATCTCATCTTTAAAAAGCCTCCTGAACCCTGCATCTGCCTCCAGCTACTTACCTGTTCTCGCACAGCCGAGCTTCTCAAAAGGCCTCCGATCCTAGCTGTGTGACAAGACCACATCTGTCCTCTCACACCAGGCTCCTCACCATACTCCTGCCTCTGTTGTGCCCCTCAGACCCCTCCTCCACCCACAGCCTGAGAGGCTTTCTGGCCATGTCACCTGGGTTGAAAACCCTCCAAGACAGGCCACCGCTGCAGGAAACCCAGCCTCTCACATGCTTGGCAAGCTGCTGCTCTCCACAGCCTGCTCTTGCCTCCTGCCCTCACTACTTGCATTTCCTTCCCAGACCTGAGTTCTCACGCCTCCAGGCCTTTGTCTATGCAGGACCCCTGCCAGGAGCACTCTTTCCAGGGTCTCCCTGGAGAGCTCACATATCACCTCCTCTAGGAGGCCTCCTCAGACCCGGCAGAACCTCCCGAGCTCTGCCACCTGGGCGAGGGCTCCCCACTGTCAGAGCATAGGCCGTCCTCCACTACCCCGGCCTGTTTACACGCCTGCCTCCACTGCCAGGCTGAGCTTTTGGTCCCTCTGTCCCCAGGACTTAGCCCAGCTAAGACGCTGAGCTGGGACAAGGCTGAGGGTACTGCCCTCCTTCCCTCACCAGGGCAGGTGTCCAAGGCCATGGCTGTTTCCCACAGTCCTGGGGAGGAGTCTCTGTGCCTTCTCAATGCCCTGTTCCCCTCCTCCTCTGTTCTGAGAAGCCCATGGTGTACCTTCACCTCGAAGAAGGCTGAGCCAAATGTGGGCCACTTGAAGATGAGCTTCAGGAAGGCCAGCTTGGCCTCCTCCTTGGACTTCCCTGCGTGCTTGTTGAAGTAGGCGACGATGGACTATGGGGACAGGGGGGTCAGGGCTGGGCTCAGTCCTGGGGACAAGCCTGCTCAGAGCTCAGAGTCCTCCCCACACCACCCCTGCCCACTCCAGCCCCATCCTGGAGTGCTGTGAAGGGCTCTCCCCATATTTCAGCTAATGGACTCCCAACCTCCGTTCTCACCCCCAGGCAGGCAGACCAAAGGGTATCAAGGACAAGCAGGTCACCATGGTAACCGGGACAGGGCAAATGACTGCCAGTTGGCCACTGAGTGCTTGGCATGGAGGACTGAAGGATAAGGCAGGCAGAGGAACAAGGGCGGGCGGCCTCATCGAGTACAGGAACCACAAGACACACCTCCCTGGGCTGCTGGCCAGCGTCTGCCCCCTTGGCCCCTGCGGTGCCCAGAGGCCCATTCAGGGCCCCACCATTCCTGCTGCCCACCCCATGCTCACCCGCTTCCAGTCATCAGGCGAGACCTGTCGGATAAGGTCCTGGGGCACCAGCTCCCGCAGCAGCTTGGGGATGCTGGGGAAGTAGGACTTGTCCTCCTCGAACTTGACCCTGTAGATCAGCGCCCCCAGCTGCAGCACCTCCTCCCGCGTGCACTTGTGGTAGCCTCGGAGATACTTGGGCAACTCCTGCCAGAGACAGAGCAGGTCACAGGCGTGCAGGGACCTGGCAGAAGTGGGCTCTTTTCCTACCACACCAAGATCCCCAAGGCCAGGGTCTACCACCTTACCCCGCACATGGGCCCACCCACCTTTCCAGCCTCAGCTGACACTGCTCCCCCAGGGGAGATGGCACAGGACAGGGACAGAGCAAGTCTGCCTGCACAGACTCAGCACTCGGCAGTTGGAGCGCATGGCCTTGTCTGTTACCTCATATCCCCCTGTAACAGTCCAGTGAGATGAGCAGCCCCATTTCAAGATGAAGAAACTCAGAGTGACCAGCTGGCAACCCTGAGACTCTTCTATACCTGTCACCTCCTGGGCCCATTCTCCTTTGGAAGAGCCTCTCAGTCTGGCCTCCTTGCATTGGGTTCTCTTGAGACCAGCTGCTTTTAGCAGCAGCAGCAACAGAGGCCCTCACACCCCCTTGAACTTCCAGACCCCAAACCTGAGGAACTTATGCTGGGGAATCAGCCCAGGGCAGAGACGAAGCCTCTGAAGGGCTGGGGCTGCCCACAGACTCCTGGAGCCTTATGATCATCTCATGCACGATTTGAAAGGTAGAGAAACTGAGGCTGACCTGAGGACATACTGTCAATCAGAGACCTGAGTCAATCATTAGCTATCCTATCCACCCATCCATGTGGTTATGGGTCTATCTACCTACACATCTACCTCCATCCATCTCCCTACCTGTCCATCCATCTACCCACCCATCCACCCACTCACCTACCTACTCACCCATTCACTCACCATTATCCACCCATCAATTCACTCAGCATTCATCCTCCCACCTATATGTTCCCTGAGTCACCGGTTTACCTATTCCCCATTCATCAATCCAACAAGTATGCATTGAACATCTATGAGCCAGGCCCTTTAAGCAACAATGCCTACCCTCCCTACTCCCATGGAACTTGGAGTCTCAGGGCAAGGACAGACATTAAAAATCATACCAAACAGATACATAATGACAACCTTCAAAGGAATTGTTCACAGTGCCATAAGAGAATATAACAAGGTGACCTAATCTAGGCTTGAGGGCAGGGCAGACTTCCTTTAAGATAAGATGGCTGATTGACATCTAAAAGCTCAGTAGGTGAGGGAAGAGCATCCCAACATTACGACGGCCCCGTGGCACACTTGAGAAGTGGAAACAATCCAGCTGAGCCGAAGGAGAGCCAGGTACAAGGCAAGGCAGCAGGAGCAGGTAGTGGTACCACCCGGCAGGGCCACGGTCAGGACGGGGGTTACGCCCTAAGAGCAAGGGGAAGCCACTGGGGGAATCTGGAAAGCAGGACGACCACCCTGTGGAGAAAGGGTTGAAAGGGCCAAAATGGATGAGGAGAACAGGGAGACGGTCACTGCCTCCATTCTGGATCAGAGATGATGGTGGACTGACCCAGGCTGGGAAGGTGGTGATGGAGACACATGGGGGATTTTAGAGATATCCAGGAGGTACAGTCATCAGGTAAGTGATTTGGGACGTGGGAGAGGAGGAGCAAATGTCAAGGCTGACTCTGGGGGAACTGGCAGTCCAGGGGCCATGCACTCAGTGGGCAGCAGGGGGTGGGTGGGGAGGGGCATGAGGGAAAGGCAGATCCCAGGTTTGGATGAGGGCAGTCCTTCTCACTCCCAGGCCAGTGTCCTCTCTGCCACAGCAGCCACCATCCCTGCCTCCTCTGCCCTTCCTAGCATCCTGGTTTTTCTCCCACAGAATGGCAAGCAGGTTGGGCCCAGAAAAGAGCACCAACCTGCAGTCATGAAGACCTGGAATCAAACCCCAGTTCCATTAGCTGTGTGATCCTACTTACAGCACGTGGCCTCTCTGAGTCTGTTTATCCCTCTGTCAAATGGGGACAACATGCCTGCTTCTTGGGGTTATTGGGAGGACAGAATGAGAGAAGAATGCCAGATACATAATAAAGGCTCAACATGCAAGCCTCCCTCCCGGCTTCCTTCAGGTGCCTGTGCTAGAAAATGTTTGCACAGAGGCCTTGGAGTTACCCAGTTACAGCAGCAGAATCTCAAAGTCAGAGAACAGCCCTGCACTGAAGGAGGGGCCTGAACAGGTAGGGATCAGAAGCTCAGAGGAGGAACTGTCAAGCCCCTAAGGGCTGAAGAGTCAGGAGATACAAGGATCAAGGGTTGGGCCCTCTCTTGGGGCTCCAGTGGTCTTGGCAGGAATCCTTTCAAGGCCAGGCTGGTACAGGCCCCACACCTGGCAAGGGCAGTGGGTCTCTGCTTTCAGGGCCAAAGTACAGCAACACTAGCCATGCATGATGGCAACTAGAGTGCAGAGGTGCCCACCTGGTAATAGTGGAAGATGGAATCGGCCATGGGGTCCTTCCCTGGCACCGTGGTGGTCCACAGCTTCTTCATGAAGAACACCTGGTAGGTGAGTGAGGGCACAATTCCTGCAGCACAGGGCAGTCGGTCACCCAGAGGGTCCCTGCACAGAGGAGTGCTCACATCCCGAGCCCAGCCCAGCCCAGCCCCAGCCCCAGAGGAGACCCTCGCTCAGGCCCGCCTAGGTGGGCCTTACAGCATGGCCCTGAACCTGTGCCTCCCTACTCTGGGCCTCAGATGATCCCAGGACCCGGCCTCATTACCGTCCTTGATGGGCCGAGCTTTCTTTATCCAGTCTGTCAAGTGTCGAACAAAGTCAAAGAAGAAGTCATTCTCAGGCACGCTGATGACCTGGGGACAGGGCCATTGAAGCACACTCAGTTTAAGAAACACTGCATTTTCTGACCTTCCCACCTAAGGCCTGTCTGGCAGCTCCTTCTCAGGGAAGACTCCACTTCCAGCCAGAAGGGGTTTCTGTGGGTCAGCCCCACCCTGCCCCATGTGCCTGTTGAGTGTCCCCAGAACAGCCCACTTCTTGCCGGGAGTGATGGTCATTCCATTCAGTGCCTGGGACACTGAAGGCTGCCTTAGACTCAAGGGAAACTGGACAAGAATGCAGCCCAGCCCCTGGCTTGGACATTCTCTGGCATCCATGTCCAGATCCTCCCGCAGCTCTGGGCACCCCTGGGTCTAGGACCTCATCAGGGTCACCTCTGGGTCCCAGTGTCTGGCACAGAGACAGTCATGAAGTGAGCAGACAGACACAGATGCACACAGAGCCATCAGCAGGCAACAGGATGAGGCACCTAACTCGGTCAGGGAGGCCTTCCCGTGGAGGGGGCTTTAGCTAGGCCTGGAAGACTTCCAGGAACAGAGGTATTTGGGGAAATGTGATGTGAGATGGTAGCAGGGGCATGAGCTTTAGAGTCAGACCCACCTGGAGCTCAGTCCCTGCTGTGTGACCTTGGACAAGTTACCTAACCTCTCTGAGTCCTAGTTCTGTGATCTATCAAGTGGAGATGATCACACCTTATTTCAAGGGTTAATTTGCCCTAGCATGGCAATTAAGGGCCAGTCAAAGCAAATCTGGAAAGAACGTGTGTTGGGGCAGGGTGAGGGTCTGGTGTGTCTAGAACACAGAGCACCTGGGCACATGCCCCTAAGAGGGTCTGAGCCATGTGCAGTGCCTCAGAAGAGAGCGAGCTGGGGGCAGCCACTCCATGTAAGGGATGGAAGAAGATGGCCAGATGCCAGTGCCCTCTTCCCCTCTCTCCCCTAGTCCCTCTGTCTTCCCTTTGCTGTCCATAAGTTCTTATTGCCCCAGCAAATCTCCCACCTTGGCAAAGGTGGCGAAGGTGGCGAAGGACCCACCTTGTCTGCAATTTTGACAAAGAGGCTGAATCCCTCTGAGGACTTGAGGAGCAGCCTGGTGGCGACGTTCTGGCAGAAGTCCTTGGCCTTGGTGCTGGACTCCACTTCGAAGGCCTGGGAGGGGCGGTGAGCACTGGGCTCCTGCAGGGCCTTTCCCAGGACCTGGTCCTCCCGGGCCCCTCTGGCTGTGCCTCCTATACTGAGCCCCCTCGCGTGCCAGACACCCTCCTGTGGGCCCAGAACTGGGCATGGCGTTTAACAAAAGGAAAGGGCTACACCTGTCTGGGTCTTCCCAGGTCTCCTCCTCCCAACCCTCCAAGCAGAACGTGGCCTTGGCGTCCAGAGTCCTGGGCCGGGGTGTACAAGCCTGAGTGACAGTGAGGGGTCCAGGGAGCACAGCAGGATGATTGGAAGGGTGATTGGGAGGAGGAGACTTGAGGTAGAGGAGAAGCAAACCCAAAAGTGGAGGGGAAAGCAGCCCAGACAGATGGGAGGGTTCGAGCATCTGGGGAAGTTTAGATGCAGGAGGAGAGATGTCTGGAGGGACAGGAACGGATGTGAGGAAGTCCTTGGTCCTTGCAACTAAAATCCTGTCGTGGCATTTCTGAGTCTCCAGCCTCAGACAAATTTCATCAACGACTCTTCAAATGAAAAGTTTATCTGAATGAGACACTGTGTTGAGACAGGCAGGGGCTGGGGACCACGAGGGGCAGCGTGACTACAGGCATGACAGACAGGACCTTTGGCAGACAGGACCTGGATGGAGGGAACCTCAACCACCTCAGGTGGGGAGGGAGGAAGGGGTGTCGAGGTTCTGGCTGCAGGAAAGTGGGCTCAGGTGACAGGGGAGGCCTGGACCTGGGGGCCAGCGGGGCCCTGCACCAGGGAGGTGCAAAGCCAGCTCAGAGGGAGAAGTGCTTTTCTCCAAGGCAGGTCCTCCTCAGAGACAGGGAGGGAGGGGTGCCCTTCTGAAGGAAGCTGCTCCAGGAAGCAGGGGCTGCATCAGGAACTAAGAGCCCCTGACCTGGGGAGTCGATGGCCTTTGTCCTGAGCTCTGACTCCACTATGGGGAAGGAGGACGAGGCCGCAAATGTTGGGTGTTGGGGGAGAGGCTTAAGGCTGCCTTTGGTGTCCACCCAGGAAGCCTGGCCCTGTCCTGGGCACTGCAGACCTAGAAGCTGGCGACCCTCACCTCGTCAGTGTCGTCAGGGAAGTAGACCTTGTGGAAAATCTGGGTGGTCTTGTGCTGGATGGCCTCCACCTCCACCAGGTGTGGAGGGTACTTCCGGGACCCATTTCTGAAAAGGTGACAGAGGCAGCAGGGAGCAGGTGCGTGGGACTGTGGAGACCAGGGGACCGGGACATTTGGAGGCAGACAACCCCAGTTCTGATCCTAGCCTGCCACTTCCTATGATGTGACTGGCCACTGAGTCTCCCAGAGCCTTGAGCTCCTCATCTGTAAAATGGGACGATGGGTGTGGAGAGGCCCAGCAAAGTGAAGAACGCAGTGCCCTTGGAGAGTATGAAGTGGGCCTTGGTGTCTGTGCCCACCGATAGCCTGGGAGCTCTGGGCTGAGCACTCCAGAGCAGCCAGACTCTCCAGCTGCATCCAGAGCGGCTGCGGGGCCTGCACCTCCTTCTACCTGGCAGTTGAGGTACCCCAGGGGTTGGCCCAACTGCTATGTGGTCCTCATCCCCAAGGGGCTCGTTCCACAAGCCCAGTGTGGCCAGGAGCCTGCCCCAGTGTCTGCCCCTGCCCCTGGCGGCCGCTGTACCTCAGGGCTTTCTGGAGCCGCTGCAGGCAGTCGATGGCTAGTGGGCAGTGCTTTCGGGACTGCAGGAAGCGCTGCACGTGGGGCAGGAGGATGTTGCTGGGTGGGAAGAGGCCCGTGCACAGCCAGAGCAGCTCCCAACCTCGCTCCTCGCTGTACCTGCAGGAGGAAGCGTGGGCTCCAGCAGGGGCAGTTGCCATCAGGAGTCCCAAGACCTGTACACCCCCCGGTGAGGGGGCCACACACCCCTCAGCTGCTCATCACAGCAGCACCGTCCCTCCCGACCCTTAACCTGTCTCAGGACCCCTCAGCCTACCTACAGACCCCTCTCCCTGACAGCCAGATGCAACCAGTGCTACCCAAAGTGTGCTTGGCCCACCGCACCAGGCCACACACTGCTACCACATGGAGATAAGAGGCTTATGTCACAGTGAAAAGCCACCAGTTTACCATGCCCTCTGCTTCAGCTGAGGCTTTTTGTTTGTTTCCATAGCGAGACTTTCTCCATGAAGGAGGCAGCGTGATTTATATTTTGGCAGAAGCTCTTTAATTCACCTGTACTTTGAGTGGCAACGAGTTAGACCAGTCCCACCCCAGGCTCCTTCAGCGACCACTCTGAGCTTCTTGGGTCTGACAGTGGGAAGTTTGGAGGGCTTCTAGGAGGAGGTGGCATTTGAACTAGGCTTTGAAGGACGAAGCAAATTATGGCATGCAGAGACGGGGCTGAAAAGTTTTCCTGGCTGTGGGCACAGCATGTACAAAGGTTTGGCACTGTCGAAAGAGCTGATGTGTAGTTTGAGGGTGGATTTGTGGAAGAGATGTAGAGGGTGACACAGCTGGGGAGGAAGGCGGGGCGCTGGGTGTAAGGAGAGAGGGTGGAGCTTCTCTCAGACTCTGAGAGGAGCCGGTACCTGACTTCCTACTCCTGCCTCGGGCTGTCCCAAGGGGAGGAGAAGGTGGCACCCTTTGGGCATTGGGCCCAACACCCAAACCCATGAGAGTTTTCAGCCAGTGCTTTCAGCTGACAGCTGGCCCAGCCTGCACCAGGGAGGGGACACTTGACTGAGCTGGACCTGCAGGCAGACAGCAGCATCTAGGCAGGGGAGGGGCATCCAGAGGGGGCTCCAGCCAAACAGGAGGAGCTGGGGCTGTTACCCTTAGAGGACAGACTCAAAGGAAGACAGCCACCACCTCCCAGTTCCTGCTAGGCCTTCCTTGGGCCTTGGAGCCAAGCTAGGATGTGAGGGGGCCCATGAGCAGCTCCTGGCTCTGTGTGAGGAAGGACTGCATCCAGGCAGAGCCAGCGGCTGTCTCAGGAGGGAAAGAGCTGCCTGTCACAGCAGGTGGGGTCTGCCCCTCGTCCACCCACCGTGCCTGGCTCACCTGATGTGGTTGTCGGTCAGCTGCTTCAGGATCTGCACGTACGCCTCATCCTTCAGGGGCTCAGCTTTCAGGGGACCCTCAAAGATCTGGTCGGTGAGCTCGTTGACAGAGCGTGTCCTCTTGGACGGGTAGTCGCCCATGTACTTGAGCACAGGTGGGGACTGTCAAGGAAGGGCTTGTGCCGAATATAGGGGCACTGGCCTGGGGTCTGGAGGCCCCACTCCCCACAGGGCCTGCATCACCTGAAGCTGTGACCCTGGGCCCTCAGGCTGCATACTCACAAAATGGGCGTGATCTGCCCCACCCTCTGTCCTCGCCTCCTCACAGCCACCAGCCCCGCATCCCAAGCCCTCACAGCAGCTGGGACGGACTGCCCAGATCGCCAATCTGACCATGCCACCCCTGCCCAGTGGTTCACCCTGGCCTTGGGACACGGCCCAAGCTTCCTCACAGGGCTTGGGAACCCTGCCTAAGCCCACTCTTCCCATCCTCTCTGTGCTGAAGCCCCGGAGCCCTGGAACAGCCCTGGTGTGTGTGTGTGTGTGTGTGTGTGTGTGTGCGCGCGTGTGTGCGTGTGTGCGCGCTCCTCGGGGCCTTACTGCTCTTACTGCTACTCCCTCTCTCTGGAACACTCCCCACCCCTCTCCCCTTTGCCTGGCTAAGTCCTACTTAGCCTTCAGGGCTCAGTCTAGATACCACTTCCTCCAGGAAGTCCTCCCCGCCCCCTCCAGGTCACATGGGTCAGGTCACAGCTGCCCGGTCCCATCTCAGCACTGATCTGGATGTGCGTATGGTCCCATGAGGCCAGGGGCTGGGCTGATTCCTGCTCTACCTCCATGCCTGGCCCAGCACAAGGCACCAAATCCACCTGGCACCCAAATGACAAGGTCAGAGGAGAAAATGAGTGAGGCAGCCCCTTGCATATCAAAACGTGCAAGGGAGGGGGTCCTCCATCAACCCTCCCCACGCGTGCCCAGGCCGCAGCAGGCCCTCAGGAGGCAGGTGGTGTGCAGATGAAGGCCCTGCCCAGTCCCTGGCTCCGCTGGGTACAGCCCAGTAGCATGGATATCAATGAAGGCCAGGCAGGCCTCCTGCGAGAGCTCCTCACTGCCCAGGAGCTTCTTGAGCAGTGCCTGCTTGAGCGGCTCCCGCGTGTGGCTCCATAGCCGGTCCTTGCCTCGGGCCTTGGACACCATGACGCGGCTCAGCGTGTGCTTGGGTGGGGGCCTGCCATAGCACAGGGACCGTCAGCAACGGCCCCATTGCTGGCAGCCCCAGGGAGAAACCCCCAGGTTGTGAGACCCCCACCCCCACCTACCCCCTGTGCCCAGAGGCTGAGGGTGGGCACCAGGCCCTGCTCTTCCCTGCCCTGCATGTGACCCGAGGCGAGTCACTGGCAGTCACTGGGCCTTCCTTTCTCAGCTATGAAACAGCGGTGAGAACACCCCGGGCTGTGCCCCAGCCTCCCCCACCACCCTGCGCCCCCTGCAGACCTCAGTGCACACCACCTCCATCAGGAAGCTTCTCACTGCACCCCCCGCGCCCCACCCCGAAAGCATCCTCATCACAGTGCCGGGCACGCAGAATCCCAGCTGCCTGCTTCCGGCCCGCATCCCCACCAGGACTGAGGCTCAAATGCCCAGCCTGGGGCGGGTGCAGTGACATGTCTTAAATGAAGGAAGGATAAGATGAGACACACAGGACGGGTCATCAGACAGAAACAGCCCTCCAGCTCCCTCTGACCCAGGTCCTGCTCACAGGTGGGGGCTTCACAAAGTATCCCCAGCACACAACCAGACGGTAGCGGAAGCCTGCAGCTCCTAGCCCTGTGACTCCCATCCTTCCCCAGGAGCCATCACCTGAAGTAGTCGTAGGAGAACTCCTCCAGCGTGTAGGGCTTGGCACGCACCTCAGGCTCTGCCGTTCGCAGCTGCAAGAGCCGGACGACGTCCTGCCGCTGGTCGGGAGTCATGGTGACCAGGGCCTAGGGGCCAAGAGACAGGGGGCTCAGGTAAGCTCTCCACCTGCAGCCACCAGGATCAACATGGCATACCCTGGAGCCTTCTGGACTCTGGGAGACTCTTCAGGGGGATGGACCCCATGCCCCATTCTGACCCTGGGAGCCTTGTTCCTCCTTGGGGTCTCTGAGGTCCCTGCTGCCTCTTTTGTGCTGAGCTGAGGGCCCTTCCCTGGGTGTCCGATGAGGTCGGGTCAGTCAGAAAGCCTGGACGAGGCGGGGAACATGGTGTGAGAGCTGCCTCGTCCACTGAGCCTGGCTCAGGAGCCACTGGGGAAGCTGGGCTGTAAGTCCTCAGAGCCGCTCTCAAGGGGGCTCCAGAAGAAGCAGGGCCCCCTTGCCAGCTGTGCCCCCACTGCCTGTTCAGACAGTGCAGGTGATACACCTCTCTCCAGTCCCCATCTCCAGCCCCACCCCTTGGCACTTCCTCATCTGATGCCATTTCTAGGCCCCTCCCCACCTGGCACAGGTTTGAGCGCTGCCCCAACTTTAAATGTGTGGTCCCATAAGATCCCAAGATCATCTTCACAGATGCACTAGACCATTAACCTATCGTACAGCTGTGGGAAGTGGACGAAGAGGGGTCTAATGGCACCTCCCACCCATCTGCTGCCCCCAGGCCACATACCACAATCTCCCGCGGTGGCATGGTGACAGTGGGCATGACATACACACAGTCGGTGGGGAAGTCCCCACGCTGCTTGGTCCTCTCATTGATGCCGTTGGCCCAGCCCGAGTTCATGACCTGCTCACCCGTGTCGTGGTCCAGGATGATGAGGTCTCCCTTGGCAAAGCTGAGGAAGCCTGACTCCTCGCCCGCTGCAGGGCAGAGGTGAGCGGGACCACGGGGGCAGAGACAAGCTGAGTTGGAACATCTTTATTTGGGTTGATGATCTATAAGCCACTACTTCCCACAGAAGAACTGAGGTGCTGTCACTCGTGTCTGCCCACTTGCCACTCTGTCTCCACCTTGTCACAACTCTCCATACAAAGACCATCACCAGAGTGGGCTACTCTCCTGCTCAAAAGCCTTCTACGACTCCTCATTGCCCTTGGGAGGAAGCCCCACACTCCTAAGCCTGTTGTGAGCGGGCCTCCCAGACTCCCTCCACCTTGCCCCTCCTCCCTCACCGTGCCTGTTTCCAGTCAAACCAGACTGTTTGCAGTTGCCTGGACAGGCCAGCTTTCTCCCGCCTCTGTGCTGGCATCACGTTCAGCTTTCTGGCCCCTGCGCTCTGCTCACACAGGCTTCCTCCCTGGACCCCAGTCTGCATGGGGCCTCTCCTCTGGGCTCCTGTGGCTCTGGGTTTCCCTGCTTACTGCACCATCACAGGCCTGTCACTGTCTGCTTCCCACCCACTCCCCACTGAGGACAGGGTGGGGTCCATTTCATCTTTGTCTTTCCCACACTCTGCCAGGGCCTCGGTGGCCTCCGGCAGAGTAGTTGTTACTGCTGTTATCACTTGAAGATGGTGCGTATTTTGAGAACACTGAGGAGGACCCTGATCTAACTTGGAAAGCTGACAGGAGATGAATATTGAAGAGCCAGAAGACGGGAGGGAGAGGAGATTCCCCACAGACCCCAGATTGAAGGCTATTTGGTCTAGTTTCAGGGGAAAGATGGGAACAAGACCCTAGCAGCCTTGAGTGCCAAGGCCACGGGGCATGGTCTGTGATATGGTTCAGATATTTGTCCCCTCCAAATCTCTCTGTTGAAATCTGGTTTCCTAGTGTTGGCAGTGGCCTAGCGTGAGGTGTTTGCGTCATGGGGGTGGGGCCCTCATGAACAGCGTGGCGCCGCGCTCGCAGTGATGAGTAAGTCTCTGCAAGAACCGATGGTTTAAAAGAGCCTGGCAACTCCTCCTCTCTTCCTTCCTTCTGACGCAAGCACCCCTTCTCCTTCTGCCGTGAGTGGAAGCTTCCTGGGGCCTTCATCAGAAGCAGATGCTGGTGCCATGCTTCTTTTTTCTCTTTCTTTTTTTTTTCAGAGATGAGGTCTCACTCTTGCCCAGGCTGGACTGCAGTGGCACAATCATGGCTCACTGCAGCCACCACCTCCTGGGCTCAAGCAATCCTCCTACCTCAGCCTCCTGAAGAGCTATGACTACAGGCACATGCCATCACACCCAGCTAATTTATTTAATCTTTTGTTGAAACAGGGGTCTCACTATGTTGCCCAGGCTGGTCTTGAACTCCTGGCCTCAAGTGATCCTCCCATCTCAGCCTCCCAAAGCTCTGGGATTGCAGGCATGAGCCACCATGCCCAGCCAGCACCATGCTTCTTGTAGTGCCTGCAGAACTGTGAGCCAAATCAACCTCTTTTCTTTATAAATCTCCCAGCCTCCAGTATGCCATTATAGCAACGCAAATGGACTAAGACAGTCTGCGTAACGCCCTGACCCCCAGTGCCAGGCAGCCCATACCAGCAGTCACTCACCGGGGTTGGGGTTATCCTGCAGGGCCACAACATACTTAGATCTCTTCCGGAGCCCCTCTAGGAAGGTGACCACCAGGTCACGAATGTCCTCAGCATTGCTGGAGGTGAAGGTGTATTCGTCCCCCTTGATGGTGGCCAGTGTGAAGCTGGGGGCTGTCGTTTTCGCTCCCCTGCAGGACCAACACGGAGAACAGGGCCCTGCCGGGGTCAGTCCTGCCCAGCCTGAGTGAGGCGCAGCACAGCCAAGATCAGAGCAGCCCAGTGAGAGCCAGACACGGCACTCCCTGAAGGAGACCAAGGCCAGTCGAGTCAGACATGCCCCAGCCAGTGGGAAATGTGGCCCAGCTCAGACACATCTCAGGTTAAGTCAGAGCTGGCCTGGCCAGAGTCAGGCATGGCCCAGAGGGAGACCCACACTGGCCCGACCCACTTCTCCTTTGCCTGTCTAATTCCTACTCACCCTTTAAATCTCAACCTACATGCCACTTCCTCCAGGTAGTCCTCCCTGCCCTCCCACAGCCCTGATCATAGCATGCTTTAAAATGGCCTATTCAATGTCTGTCTCCTCTCTTGACTGAAGATCCAAGAGGACAAGGACTATCTTGTCACTACTGCATCCTGTGTGCCTGGCATGTGTCTGGTCTCCAGCCCATATCAGACATAACCCAAAGACACTGCTACAAGCCCCAGATGGTGGGGGAGGGAGCCACTGCACTGCTAGGAAAGCCAGTCAGTCCCAGCAACCCACCCCACCATTCCACCTGTGTGGCCGTGCTCTGCAGTTTACAAAGAGCTCTCCCATCTATTATTGCATTCATTCCTCACCACTGTTATGCAAGAAAAGTATTAAGACTCCTGCTTTAGGAATGAAGACAGAGAGTGAGTGCTACCCAGGCCCCTGAACCCCAGGTCAAGCTCTTTTGTACACACTCGCCTGCCCCTACCTGTCCTGACAGCCCAGTCCTGTCTCAGAACAGCCTTAATGTGCTGTAAAGCCCACGCCCATCCCTCCGCTAGGAGGTGCCAGAGGGGTCTTCACAGTGCGGTACAAACTGCCCAATCACGAGCAACCAGGCAGGCCACTGCATGTCTCTTCACTTCCAGTGACCCACAGGGAAGCTCCGGCCCCTCTCCTTCCCCTCTGTCTGTCTGCGTCTCCATGCGGCCCTCCTCACCTGCTGCTGGACACGGCCATGATCTCTGGGAAGGACAGCTCCAGAAGTACCTGCTCCTGCTCGTCCACAAAGTACACGCCCGTCCAGTTGACAGCCACGATCACGTCGTTCTTGGGGAGGCTGGGGCCTGGGGTCGAGACCAAGGCACTGAGAGGCAGGCCTCCCACCCCTAGGCCCAGCCCTTCTCAGTCCTCATAATGGCCAAGGAGGTGGCAATACACTGATTTCTGTTTTACAGATAGGGAAACTGAGGCCCAGAGAGCACAAACTCGCTATGTGACAAAACCCAAAGTGCAATAGGAAGAGAGTGTTGAATTGGGAAACTGGTTTGGGTCCCACTCCTGCCACTGGTCTTTGTGCAGCTTTGGACAAGTCCCTGCCCTGCACTGAGGTGGGATCTGGGGCGGGGTTGGACTGAGACCCAGGGTTCCCTCCAGCCCTGGTACTTGTTGGTTCTGTGAACAGCAGCATCAGCACAGGGCCTGGCACAGAGCAGGTGCCCAGTAACGATGGCCCAAGGACGGCTGAGCCAGTGGCCTGTGTGGGCCACCCTGCTCTATACACAGTACGTGCCTTAATGAATCAATCCTCACTCAGTTTTTCAATCTTATGCACCACCGTGTGCACATAAGATGTGCCATGGAGTCGCTACTGGGTGTTGGGGAGGCAGGACCCACTCAGCAGCATTGACCAGAACAGACCAAGCAGCCAGCAGGCAAGAGTTCCATTGACGGGGGCCCCTGGCTCAAGCCGCTTCCCTCCCCTGTTGTGGACTGGAGCTACAGAGCAAGGGACTGGGAGCGTCGCAGGCTGGGGGTACCTGAGAATTTGTAGGCTTCATAAAACCTGGAGAAGAGTAAGGGCCACTTAAAGCGGGCATAATTGACCACATCCTCTTTGACCTTCTGGGCATCAGTTCTCCTCTGGGCATAAATCCCCTGGAGGGAAAAAAGGGACAGAGGGACACAAGACAATGTACAGGTGAGTTTGCTCTAAAAATCAGCTGCTGCTGCCTTCTAGCTAGGAGCAGCCTGGGGCTCCTGCACCTCCTGTGCATCATGGCCTTGCCCTGCTCCCATCTGTCTGCAGCCACCCTGTCCCCACCCTTCTCATTCATCAACATCAGTGAGCACTTTCGAGTGCCACCTCTATGCAGGTGCTGCGGCCCAAAGTCAGAGAAAGCATAGCTGCCCCTCCAGGGAGTTCCCAGTTGAGCAGAGACAGGGAAGCAAGGATTCCAGCCAGAGCATGTGGGAGGCCCAAGGTCCCGGGTCAGTGCAGACTGCAGACTGGGAAGAGAGGGAATTGGGGACACGGCGTGGGGAGCCAGGTCCTGGCGGACTGTGAGTGCAGCCACAACTGCAAGAAACTGATCTGGTGAATCTGGGAGTTAGAAAGATCAGTGTGTCCAGGGAGAACTGGACCCTGGAGGTGAGGTGATCTGTGGGGGGTGCTGCCGTGCTCTTGGTAAGATACAAAAGCACCAGCATTGTGTTTCTCTAAAAATACTTCCCCAAGCGCTAGTGAGAACTCTGGGGTTCTGGGGTAGCATTGGAGGGGTCAGAGTGAAATCCTGGTTTTTATAGTATGTAGACACAGGAATAGGTAAGAGTGGATGTGTATGCCAGCTCACAGACGGCCCCATCTCCACCCATGAGAGAGCCCATGAGGGGTGCCATCCTGAGAGCAGTGAGAATTCAGAGGCAAATGGCTCAATGTCATCAACCCAAGCTCAAATGACTCAGAGAAAATACATATGTAGGCAGAGAGACAAATCACTGAGCAAGTGTGGCTAGCATCCAGTGAATCTGGGAAGTGAAGTGCACACAGCAGTCCTACTTTTTTGAATGTGCAATTTCTCCATAAGTTTGAAATTATTTCAAAATAAGATGTTTTCAAAACACCTCTTGTTATGGACTGAATTGTGTGCTTCCTTCCCCCACCCACCATATTTGCATATTACAGTCTTCACCCCCAGAATGTAACCTTATTTGGAGATAAGATTTTTTTTTTTTTTCTTTTTTGAGAAGGAGTCTTGCTCTTGTCCCCTAGGCTGTAGCACAATGGCACAATCTCAGCTCACTGAAACCTCTGCCTCCAAGGTTTAAGTGATTCTCCTGCCTCAGCCTCCCGAGTAGCTAGGATTACAGGCACCCACTAACACACCTGGTGAATTTTTGCATTTTTAGTAGAGACGGGGTTTTGCCATGTTGGCCAGGCTGGTCTCGAACTCCTGACCTCATGATTCACCCGCCTTGGCGTCCCAAAGTGCTGGGATTACAGGCGTGAGCCACTGCGCCTGGCCCAGAGATAAGGTCTTTAAAGAGGTCACTAATGAGATCTTTTGGGCGGGCTGTAATCCAATATGTCTGGTGCCTTTTTAAGAGGAGGATATTTGGACTCAGATGTGCATGTGCACACGTCACCGTGTGGTGACAGATGGAGAGGATGGCCATCTGCAGGCTGAGAGGAGAAGCCTCAGGAGAAAGCCCCTGCCAACACCTTGATCTCGGAGCTCCAGGCTCCAGAACTGGAAGGAAATACATTTATTTCTGTTGTTGAAACCACCTAGTCTGTGGCACTTGGTTATGGCAGACCTAGAAAATGAACAATGCACCCTCCCACCCTACAAAAACTGTGATTCACAACTGTCCATTCTAGGAGGGGCCTGGCCCAGGGCTCCGGGTCAGATACTCTGAGGAGCTTCAGTCCAGGAGAGACCCAGCTTAGCTGTGGGCTCCAAAGGGCAGAAACCGTGTCTGTCCCACAAAGGGCTGTGTCTCCAGGTCCTGGTGCCCAGCACATGACAAGCACCCAAAATAAAATGAATGCATAATAATAGCGCCCCACCCAGGATGTACCACATGCCACAGTGGCAGTGAGCCCCGAGGAGGCCCTCACGGAGGTGGGGGTGGAGGCTGCAGCTGTTTGGAAGGCAGCTGGACAGGCTGCAGTGACTGCCGGCACGTGAGGGCCAAGGGAGAGGAGGTGTCTGAGGATGAAGGGCAGGGGTCTCACATGAGGGACAGAGGGGTGGCAGGGAGGAGACGCTCCTCCTCTGAAGTGGGGTTCAGGGGGGTGAGGGCCTCAGGGGAAGCAGGCTGGCGCAGAGGGCACTCGGGACTCAGGGAGAGGCAGAGGCTGGTGGGGAGCTGACTAGAGAAGGCACACGGTCAGGTGGAGGCGACACAGGGCTCCCGGGTGAGGACGGAGGCCGCGAGGTGGAGGGGTGAGACCGCGGGCCTGTGGCGCTCTCAGACTATGGAGCCCTCGACTTATGTGCAGGGACAATTCTCTTGCACAGCTAGACTATGGAGATGAGGAGGCCCTGGGTCCCCTACCAGCAGCCAGTGCTCCCACCTTCTCCTCATTTGGATACCCCTGCTCTACTTGGGCAGGCTCTTAGCTTGGGAGGGAACCACTCATGGCTGGTTATGGGCCTGGGCTCCAAGCAAGCGGGTCAAGGGGGCCTGTCCCTAAAGCTCCCCAGGCAGGAAGTTGGGCTGGAGTTCTTTTAGGAAAAAGGAGGTACAATTCCTAAAGCTCTGTCTAGCGTCCACCACCTCTCCTAAGCTGCAGCTCTGGAAGCTGTAGCACCAACAAGTGGCTGGCACAAGACCAGGAAAGGGGCCCCAATACCCATGGCCCCACAGAGGCTGCAGGGTTAAGTCTGATCCCCTCTGTGTGCCTGGCACACAGATGGCAGGAGAATGAGTAAGCTGATGTCCAGTGAGGAAGGGCCACTGGGAGGTGGGAGGTCAGGTGCCATGCCATCTCCCGCAGCCCCAACAGACAGGTTCAGATGAGGACTGGGACCTCCTTGGTTGTTCAGGTCCACATCCCTTCTCTAAGACTCCTCCCAGCCCTTCACCTTCTTGTGGGCGGCAATGGCCAACTGGGCCCACTTCTCCAGCGTCTTCAGGGGCGTGATCTCGCGGTCGGGGATGTAGGTGGGTACGAGGTTCAGGAGGCGCTCCAGGATCATCTCAGAGCCATAGTCCACAAAGTACTGCTGGGAGGCCAGCTCAGCCAGGTCGTCCTCCTAGGTGGGGGGAGGCCTAGGTCATGCATTGGCCCAGGCCCCTCCAGGAAGCCCTTCCACACCACCAAAGGCTCCAGGCCCCTCTCCTGGCCCTGACTCCTGTAGCTCTCAGAGCCTGGCTTTTGGGGCCCAGGCTTCTCACTGATTCACCAGGGAATTCTTGTCTGCTCAGAGGAACCATGAGCTCCCCAAGGGCAGGGCCACACCCTCACCTTCTCCTGGGTCCCTTTCGCACTGGCATGGAGCTGGACTCTGCCCAGGGGCACAAAAAGTGACGCAAAGAAAAAAGCCAGCCCATCGAGCAGCCACTGCACACTCAGCCCTGTGAGACAGTGACCGGAGCTGACAAACAGCAGAAGAGGAAGCATCTGCCCTAGAGAATGGGAGACACCTGGGGTCTGCTGGAGGGGTCAAAGTGAGGGGAGTGCATCACTGTGGCTGCCTCCATCACCATCGTTAAGCACTTGGGGGATGGTTAAAGTGGTTAACAGCTGGCAGGATCTACTGTAGAGGGTTCAGAGAACCAAGTGGCCATTGGACATTTGCCCCTTCTCTGCCTGGCCTGGTGCACAGAAGCCCCAGTGATGCCTACCTAGGGCTCCCCAGAGCTCCAGCAGCAAGGGCATAGAGAAAGGCTTCTGGAGGCCTTGAAGGCAATAGATATTTTCCAACCAGTTTGAAATATTTCAGAACTTTAGCAACTGGTGTGGCTATACTAATGCGCTCTGCCTGAATATTTGCTTACCACCACCAATGCCACCATTATCATCACCACTTTCACCAACAAAACTACCACCACTACCTCCACCATCACCACCATCACTACCTACAACACTATCACCAACATCATTACTGCCTCCACCATCACCACCACCACCACCAACAACACTATCACCAACATCATTACTGCCTCCACCATCACCACCACCACCAACAACAACACTATCACCAACATCATTACTGCCTCCACCATCACCACCACCATCACCACCAACAACACTGTCATCACCAACACCATCACTACCAACAACACTGTCATTGTCAACACCATCATCACTACCTTTACCATCACCATCATCACTACCAACAACACTGTCATCAACACCAGCACTATCACTACCTCCACCACCACCACCATCACCGACATCATCCCTACCTCCAATATCACCACTGTCATCAGCACCAACAATACCATCATCACTAACATCACTACCTCCACCATCACCAACACCATCACTGCCTCCACCCACCATCACTACCATCATCACTACCAACACCATCACTACATCCACCATCACCATTATCACTGTCTCCACCACCACCACCACCATCACTACATCCACCATCACCACCAACCATCATCACTGTCTCCACCACCACCATCAACACCATCACTACCTACATCCACCATCACCACCAACCATCATCACTGTCTCCACCACCACCATCAACACCATCACTACCTACATCCACCATCACCACCAACCATCATCACTGTCTCCACCACCACCATCAACACCATCATTACCTCTACCAATGTTACCACCACCAACCATCCTCTTCATTGTCATCACCTCCTTTCTTATCCCTCCCTCACAATCACCAACAGAACCATAGCTACCATTACCATTATCAAAAACAAAGCAACCATATAACTCCTGTCCTCAGAAGGAGAAAAAAGAATACACATTTGCAAATTCTGATCCAAGGAATGGCTGTCTTTCTCATTTAGAGCAGCGCTTACTAGACACACTCAGAACAGTGCAGCAGGTCCTGAGGCACGTCCTCTGTAGCATGCACAGTCACTACAGCAGTGTGGGGGCCTCCTCCACTGGCGAATTCAGGACATGCTCAGAAGCCCTTGCTCCTGACATCTCACCTCACCTCCCGAGCCCCCTGAAGTAGGTGGTGTCCATCCAGGAGCCTGGAGAGTGCCCAACTGTGGTAAGGCTCACCTCAGCCTAAGCTAATGATGGCTCACAGAGGAGCACTCAGCCCAAATGTGGAAAACAGCAGGCTGTGAGCCAAGCCAGCCTGGCAGGAGGTTCCCTTCCACTCACCTTCTCACACCTGTACTCCCCAAACTTGACTCCTCGCACCACCTGCTGGTAGATAAGGTTGGTGGCCACGTTGTCCTCAGAGGGGCTGTGCCAGGGTGTGAAGACCTCTTTGCGGAAGAAGAGCCTCCAGGGGGCGTTGCGCTCCTGGGCACCCTGCTCCTTGGCATACTGCTCGCACTGGGAGATGGCGTCCATGACATGGTCGCTGCCGCTGCCCAGGGAGGACACCTGCGGGCACAGCGGGGAGGGGAGCAGGCACAGAGTCAGGGAAGGACTATGAGGAGCCTCGACGGTGCCAACGGTCAGTTCAGACAGAAAACCGAGGCCCAGCGAGGGGCAGGGACACGTCCAAGGCCCCCAGGAGGCAGACCAGATCCCAGCCTTGGGCTCTGAGCAGCACCCCCACGATTGCCTTCCTAGCCTCAGTTCTGGGCACAGTGATGTGAAAAGTCCCATTTTCTAGTAGAAGTGGGAAACTGAACAGAGAGTACCTGGAAACACAGGAGCATCGGTGAGAAACATCCAGGCAAACTGTGTCCAGCAACATGGTACCTCCCCTGGGCTTGTGGGCGGGGGCCCCTCTGCTGAGCATGATGTTGCTGGGGGTGGAGGCAAAATCACCCAAGCCCCAGGTCCCGCTCAGCCGAGGAGGCTCTAGCCTTCAAGGCGAGTCTGTGGGCTGTTCACGCCCCAGCTGCTTGAGGGCAAGTGTGAAGGAACTCCTGTTTGCTAAGGAGTTTCTCCATCAGACGCCACAGCAACCTGAGAGGGAATTCCATTCCCATCTGCACGCAAGGGCTGCGCAGCCCTCCCCTCAGCCTGTGCCATGCTCTTCCTTCAGCACCAGGAGAGGATTCACTGGGCCTGGGGACACAGGACTGAGGACATCCTACTGCTGGGTTTTCCCTTGGGTGCCGAAGAGCTCTGTTTTTTTTTTTTTTCTTTTGAGACAGAGTCTCACTCTGTCGCCCAGGCTGGAGTGCGGTGGCGTGATCTCAGCTCACCACAACCTCCGCCTCCTGGGTTCAAGCGATTCTCCTGCCTCAGCCTCTTGAGTAGCTGGGATTACAGGTGTGTGCCACCATGTCCCACTAATTTTTGTTTTTTTTTAGTAAAGACGAGGCTTCACTACGTTGGCCAGGCTGGTCTTGAACTCCTGACTTTGTGATCCGACCACCTCAGCCTCCCAAAGTACTGGGATTACAGGCATGAACAACCGCACCTGGCCGAGTTCTCAGCAGTCCTAACGAGTCAGGCAGAGCCAATTAGCGCCGGCTCGGGGAAACCAAGGTGCTCAAGGGTGAGTAGCCCCAGCCAGTAGGTGGCAGCACTGGAGGCCTGGACTGGGGCCGGGAGGAGGTGCTTCTGGGCGCCCATACCTTGTCAAACAGGGCAATGTAGAGGGAGAACCCGAAGCGGTCCTTGAGAGAGATCTTGTCGGCCAGCGCATTGCAGAGCTCCTTGGCCGTGGTTGCCGAGTCTGTCAGCAGGGTCTTGGTGGTCCCGTCCATGAATGTCACGGGCAGCATGATTGGCTTCTTGGACTTGGTGGCCTGGAAGTGCCCCAGGAGGGTTTGTGGAGTCCCTTCCCTTCAGACCGGCTCGCCCCTCTGGACTTTGGCTCTCTGCTTTCTGTGGGGTTGGAGCTGCCCCGGCGCCCCAGGCCTCAGCACCTCACTGGGACACTGCTTGTCCCCGTCACAGGTGTCTAGGGAGCCCTGCTGTGCACCCCACCCCAGTGGACCTTTAGGACCCCTGAGTCAGGGCCTGGGGCTGGGAGTTCGGGCGCTGCCACAGGCCTGGGGGCTCTGCTGTCACTTCATATAACCTTCATCATGTGGCAGGTAAAGGCATTGAGACACAGAGGGAATCTCCTTTGCCCAAGCTGTCCTGACCATAAGGCCAGCAAATGGAGTCCCTCATCCTTTGGGGGCTTTTCTGTTCTGATGGGCCTGGGGTTCCAGAACTTGAGGGTAGGTGCTTGAGGAACCACAGAGTCTCAAAGTGGGGAATGTTTCTGGGGCACTCGAGTGCACTGGACACACACACATGCACTCG
The DNA here is from genome assembly GCF_000951045.1 of Mandrillus leucophaeus. NCBI lineage: Eukaryota > Metazoa > Chordata > Mammalia > Primates > Cercopithecidae > Mandrillus > Mandrillus leucophaeus. The sequence goes on from NW_012103810.1 coordinate 3,173,164, forward strand.
CACACACATACACACATGCACACACTCACACACTCTTGTGCACATGCACACAAGCACGTGCACACACACGCACGAACCTGCAGCTCCAGCCAGCTGGGCGGCTGTGTCCGTGTCCCATTGACAAAGGTCCTCCTCAGACGCTCCTCACAGTACGGGGCGTAGCCAGGCGGGCCCCCGTGGATGAAGTTCCGCAGGTACTGCAGCCAGAGCACCCGCTGAGGCGGCCCCACTGCAGCCCTGGGCCTCCCCATGTGAGTAGTGAGGGCAGCCGCCAGGCGCTCCCCAGCACTTGGAGGCCACTTCTCCAGGCCAGGCTGCTTTCCATGGCTTCCCTACTCTCTCAGATCCACCACCTATTTCCAGCCACTTCTGTGGCCTCCCCCACCTCCCCCAGCTCAGCCTAGCGGCTCCTCTCCACACCCCTTCACAGCACCAGCCAGTCGGGTTGGTCCTGCCGTGACCTGCTCCACTCTGACCCCAGCACCCAAGGCCTGCCCCAAGGCGAGGGTGCAGAGGGCCTGGGACATGCTCCTATCAGACTCAGCCCCTCCTAAGTAGAATGGGGCTGAGGGGAGTGTGGGGCAAAGCAGTGGCTGCCTGAAGGGAGGAGGTGCCAGGAAGATGGGGCTCAGTGGGGGGTGGCCAGGTGGGTCTTGTGACCAGACCCTTTGGAGTCCCTGACTATTGCTGTCCCCACAGTGCTGGGACAGGGCCCAGCTCCCCTTCCCGCTCCAGGAGGCCAGGCACCTTCCTACCTTGACAAACTTCTCGGAGGGGGCGAAACAGCCCACGCAGAGAGACACGAGAATCCAGCCCCGGGCATAGCTGCTCTTGGAGGGGTTGTGGGTCAGCTGCTTGCTGATCTGGCAGTAGATCTCATCCCTGGGCAGGCAGCAGGGCAAGGGAGGGGGAATCACCCAGAGGAACAGCCCCGGTCCCCACCTCCTCCCAGCAGCCGGTGGGACACGACACAGCTGTCCTCTCCAACTTGCCAAGACCACCCAGGAGGAGGCAGAGTGAGGCTGGGTGGCAGGGCTGAGCCAAGGGCTGGGGTCTGGCTTTGGAGACAGAATCATCAGGCATAAAGCACCTCCCCAACCCCAATCCAGTTCCCACAGCCAGGGCCCCACCCTCCAGGGTGGTGTGTATCCTGCTCTGGGCTCAGCAGCCACAGGTGACCATGCTAATGAGAAGCACAGTCCCCACCTCTGCCTCCTTCCTAACCAGCTGGTGACTGAGGCAGGTGAGTTCACCTCTCTGATCCCAGCCCATAGTCACGGCAGCAGGTGCAACTTCTACCCATGGCAACGGACAAAGCAGAAACAGGAAAAGCGTCCTGGGGTGTCACTGGGGGATGGAATGAGTAGGGACTTTGTCTCTGGTATGTTTCTGTAATGTTTGAATATTTAAGGGGCCATGTATGACTTTTGTAATGGGATGAAAACAATTAAGGTAATTTTTTGGTGTTCATTTTAAAGGAATCCTTACAAGATTGCTGTGAAGACGAATGAGCCAAGGCTTATGATGCACCTAGCACAGTGCCAGACACAGTGAACCCCTCACAAATGCCAGCTGCAATTATTGCTGTCCTTGTTCTTGGGAATGGTTCTTCTCCTCTGCAACCTGGGTGCTCTAAGACTGCAGCCTGCCTGTTCAAGGGCAGAACCCCTGACGATGCAGTGACCGCCAGGGGGCACCCACTGCTGCTCTTCTCTCCCAAAGGACAGGGCTGGGATTACCTAATTCAGTGGCTCAACAGTTTTGAGAGTTTATAATTTCAAAGTAAATTCTGAAGTTACTCATTTTTTTATCATGATAAATGAGAACATTTATAACACACACAACCTGCTCACTGTCTAGATCCCAATTATCTCATAAAACAAAGGTAATTTTAAATTTCCAAGTAGTAGGAAGGGCAAAGTCTCAGAGCAGTCCTTTAAAGAAAACAAGTTTTGCTTTAGAAACATCCCTCCTGTTCCCACCTTGCCACAGACTAGTGAAACATTATCACCTGCAGCTAGGAGTCTCCGTTCACTTTACAGATGGGGAGACAGAGCCTGAGAATAGGGAGGGATTCACCGTGTGAGGCCCCTCAAGGAGCTGACACCCCAGCCTTTGGACTCTTGGTTCAGAGCTCCTGGCACTGTGTTTTCTAGAAGTGTCAGCTTTAGGTATGATGGTGAGATAATTTGGAGGCAAATTCTTGCCCCTGAGACACACCTGCAGCAGCTGCTTTTCCTCCTGTTGGCGGGTGGCCCTGGGCAGTGTGGCCACCCCGGTGAGGTAGTGACTAGGCTTGGGGAGATAAAAACGGGGGCCTGATAGGAGGCAGGAGGCCTAGTGACCCCTGGGCAAGTCGCTTCCCTACTCTGGACCTCAGTTTCCCATCAGGAAAGTGGGGCTTGGTCCCTGCCTCGTCCTGCTGTCCTCCCAACCAGCACGCACACATTCATGGCATCAGCTCTCCCGACAGACCTGTCCTGTGCAGAGACTGTTCTCAGAAAAGTCCTAGCCCTGCTCTCATCAGCTGACTTGATTTTTTTGGTGGCTCCTGGTAACTCCTGGGTCTTCCTTTCAACTCCCCAAAACCCCAGGGACCTGGGTAAAGGCCTCTCCTGGCCCTGTGGGGAAGGAGGTACTTGCAGGATGCCCAGGCATGTGGCCCACAGTAACCCTGACCATGGGCCTGGGGTGGGTGACTCGAGGTGAGCTGGCGGCAGGGGAGTTAAAGCAGGAAATGCATGTTGGATGATGATGATCAAAGCTACCATCTACAGGGCGCTTACTATGCTCCAGGTCTGGTGCTACACACTTTCCATAGCTTTATCTTCCCACAAGCCTGTGTATGAGGTAGCTGCTGCAGGCACACCTCATTTTACTGTACTTCACTCTATTACACTTTGCAGACATTGCATTTTTTACAAATTGGTTTACAAGGACCCTGCATGGAACAAGTCTACCAGCATCATTTCTCCAACAGCACGTGCTCACTTCACGTTTCTGTCACATTTTGGCAATTCTAGAAATATCTCAAATTTATTATTATATTTGCTGTGGTGATCTGTGATCAGTAATCTTTAATGTTACTAATGTGGTTGTTTTGTGCACCGTGAATCGTGCCCATAGAAGATGGCAAACCTAATTGATAAATGTTAGATGTGTTCTGACTGCTCTACCCACCAGCCATTCCCCCACCTCTCTCCCTCTCCTCAGGCCTCCTGATTCCCTGAGACACATTCATATTGAAATTAGGCCAATTAACAACCCCACGATGACCTGTAAGTGTTCAAGTGAAAGGAAGCTCACACATTTTTCACTTTTAATCAAAAGCTAGAAATGATTAGAGAGTAAAGCATGGTGAAAGCCAAGATAGACCAAAAGCTGGGCCTCTTGTGCCACGTAGTTAACCAACTTGTGAATGCAAAGGAATAGTTCCTAAAGGACATCAGAAATGCTACTCCAGTGAATACACAAATGATAGGAAAGTGAAACAGCCTTATTTGCTGATATGGAGAAAATTTTAGGGGTCTGGATAAATCAAACCAGCCACAACATTCCCTTAAGCCAAAGCCTAATCTAGAGGAAGACTCTCTCTTCAATTCTCTGAAGGCTGAGAGAGGTGAGGAAGTTGCAGAAGCTAAGTTGGAAGCTCACAGAGATCACCTCATGAGGTTTAAAGCAAGAAGCTGTCTCCAAAATGTAGAAGTGCAGGGTGAAGCAACAAGTGCTGATGGAGAAGCTGCAACAAGTTTTCCAGAAGGTCTAGCTAAAATCACTAATGAAGGTGATTACACTCAACAACAGATCTTCCATGGAGATGAACCAGCCTTCTATCAGAAAAAGATGTCATTTAGGACTTTCATAGCTAGAGAGAAATCAATGGCTGGCTTCAAGGTTTCAAAAGACAAGCTGAATCTCCTGTCAGGAGCTAATGCACTGCTGACTTTCCATTGAAGCCAATGCTCAGTGACCATTCCAAAAATCCTAGGGCCCTTAAAAATGATGTACAAGGGGCTGGACACAGGGGCTCACGCCTGAAATCCCAGCACTTTGGGAGGCTGAGGCGGGTGGATCACAGGGTCAGGAGTTCCAGACTAGCCTGGCCAACACGGTGAAACCTCGTCTCTACTAAAAATACAAAAATTAGCCAGATGTGGTGGCAAGTGCCTGTAGTCCCAGCTACTTGGGAGGCTGAGGCAGGAGAATTGCTTGAACCCAGGAGGTGGAGGTTGCAGTGAGCCTAGATCACGCCACTGCACTCCAGCCTGGGCAACAGAGTGAGACTGTCTCAAAACAAAACAAAACAAAAACAAACAAACAAACGAACAAAAAGAATGATGTACAAGGAGATGAATGTTATTTTCATGCCTGCTAATGCAACATCCATTCTGCAACCTATGGATCAAGGAGTAATTTTGGCTTTCAACTCTTATTTAAGAAATACATTTGATAAGACTATTGCTGCCATAGATAGTGATTCCTCTGGTGGATCTGGGCAAAATCAATGAAAAAGCTTCTGGAAAGTATTCACTATTCTCGATGCCATTCGGAACATTCATGATGCATGGAAGGAGGTCAAATTATTAACATTAATAGGAGTTTAGAAGAAGTGAATTCCAACCTTCATGAATGACTGAGGGGCTCAAGACTTCAAGAGGAAGTAACTGCAGATGTGGTGGAAATAAATAGCAAGAAAACTAGAATGAGAAGTGGGGCCTGAGGATGGGACTGAGTTGCTGCCATGCCATGATCAAATTTCAGTGGATGAGGAGTTGCCTCTTATGGATGAGCAAAGAAAGTGGTTTCTTGAAATGGAATCTACTGGTGAAGATGCCGTGAACATTGTTGAAATGATAACAAGGGATTTAGAATATTGCATCAACTTGATAAAGCAGCAACAGGGTTTGAGAGGATTGACTCCAATTTTGAAAGAAGTTCTACTGTGGGTAAAATGCTGTCAAACAACATTGCATGCTACAGAGAAATTTTGTGAGAAAGAACAGTCCATTCATGCAGCAAATCTCACTGTTGTCTTATCTTAATAAATTGCCACAGCCACTCTAACCTTCAGCAACCACCACTCTGATCAGTCAGCAGCCATCAACATCAAGGCAAGACCCTCCAGCAAATAGATGCAACTTTCAGATGACCATTAGCATTTTCGGCATTATTTTCTAATCAAGGTGTCTACATTTTTTAGACATAATGGTATTTCATACTTCATAAACTATAGTACAGTATAAATATGACCTTTATATGCACTGGGAAGCCAAAATATTTGTGCTGCTCTCTTTATTGTGATATTTATTTCTGTGGCCTTCAACTGAACCTGCAGTATCTCCAAGGGATGCCTGTTTTATGATTCCCCCTTTACAGACAAGGAATCAGAGGCTTAGAGAGATGAAATAACTCCACCAAGGTCCTAACTCCACCAATTAGCTCCCAGCAAAGCCAAACCCAGGCCTGCTTGCTTTATCTCTTGCTAAGTTGACAGAGGCACCACTCAGCCATCAAAAGACTTTCAGGCCCCGGTGCCCCCGCCTCCCAGCACTGACCGGAGAGCTGGCCGCAGGATGCCATTGCCGATGATGAAGTGCAGCTTCTCCAGGTTGGAGGTGGGCCGGTCCTCCAGCATGCTGTTGCCCTGGACCGTGGACTCCCCGTCATGCAGCCTCTTGGTCACCTGGGCCAGAGGGAGAGGACAGGGAAGGTGAAGTCAGGGGCATTCCCCTGCCAGCCAGGGCACCAGCACCCGAAGCTGCCTGCTCCCCAGAAAGCAGAATCTAAGGAGTGAGCAGAAGAACTGGGCTCCCCAGCACTGTCATTACCCCTGCCACATGCACAGCAGATGCTGGGCCAATAACTGGCCCACACAGCTGGGGCACACTGGCCCAGCGCCACCCACTTCTGGGGACAGAGCTCCTCTGCCGTCTCCTCGATACCCTGCACCCCACCCCCCACCCCAGGGAGGTCCTCTCAGCCAGGACAGGGACCTGCTTCTGACTCCAAGCGGGACCCCTATCTCTCTGGGGTGGCCCCCCCAAAACTGTGGGTTCTGGAGTATACCCCAGGTTCCAACCACCAGTCACCATCACCCTGTCACCAACACCCTTAGCCCCAAAGTGACCAGGCTCACACTGGTTCTTATGAGATGTTTCTCCTCTCTCATCCCACACAGCCCATAGCACAAGCCCCGAGCTCTGCCCAGAGGAGGTAGGGTGAGTGAGAGGTGAGCGGCAGGAGTGGGTGGTACAGACAGGGAGCACCATGGAAGGCCCTCGTGTCTACCGAACACCCTCGGCTGCCATTTCCACCTTCTTCCCAGGACCCCACGGAGTGGGCATTTCCTTCCTTGGGTCCCTTGAATATTAAGCGGCAGAGAAGGTATTCAAATCTGAGGCCACACACGTGCAAGGTTGGATTTGTGCCTCAGGTGGGGACAGGACAAGGGCAGAGGTAAAGTGGGAGCCCCTGACCCTGTAGTGGAGGAGCTGGGGAGGCTTCCTGGAGGAGGTGATCCCAGGCAGAGAAAGGAGGAGTTTCAGGCAGAGGGACTGGCATGTGCAAATGTGGGGATGGGGGCCTGGCCCCCAACGCTGTGAATGCCTTGGTTTGTGTCTGCCTCTCCAATGCATCCTCCCCTGCCACACACACACCAGCTTGGACAACCCCAGAGCACAAGGGCTGGGAGAGTGCCCAGAAAAGGCAAGGTGACTGAAGAATGAATTCGAATAAATTAATCCCGTTCATGCTCCCTGAGCACTCTTGTTCCACAGAAAGCTCCCACGCCTCAAAGGTCCTTGGACCAAGTGCCTCGGGTCTGCACCCTGGCTGGAAGTGTGTTCCCTCTCACCTGTGCTGCTACCAGCCTCCCCTGCTCAGTGCCCTCTGCCAGGAAGCCCTTCCCCACCCCAGCCTAAGATCCCACCCTCTTCAGACAGTCCTGTCTGCCTGATCACCCACCAACCCACCCATGCTGTCCTGTCCCTGGCCAGCCAAGACCCCTGAGGACAGACAGTGTCCACTCCTGCTCCTGCTCCCATGGGCCCCCAGCTTAGCTGTGCTCCAGCCTACCCCACCTAAGGCAGCCACCTGTGGGCTGCCAGACCCCCAGTGTCTGCCCTCACCTCCTCTGTGAGCTTGGACTTCTTTTTCAGAGTCAAATGCACCAGCTTGTGTCTCACACTGCTCCTCTTCTGGCCCTCAGGGAGCTGGGCCTGCAGGACCAGCAGGGATCAGGGTCAAGTGGCTGAGCAGAAAGCAATGACGAGACCCCCAACAGCGAGACTTTGTGGGGAACTATCTCGCTTCCACGTGAGGCTTACAGGGTGCCCCCTACACTGGCACCCTCTACCTGCTCACCCTACCCTTGCACCCCCACCAGCCAACTGGCAGTCAGGAAAACAGACTCAGAAAAACACAGTATGGGAGCTGGCTCCAACTGCAAAGCCCCCGTCTGCTCTGCTGTGAGGCCCCTCAGTTACGGTCAGCACTTCACAGTTTATAAAAGTTTCACATATTTGTTCCCACAAGTAGACAAAGGAGGGTGGCAGGCAGGGGTTGGTGAGGCAGAGATGAATTATAGGATCCTTTTTCTGTGGAGGAGCCCAAGGCTGGCGATGCCAGCAACCCTCCCTGTAGGCCTGGGAGGGACATCAGCCAGAGGGCACCTTGGCCTCACCTCACCCTCGCCCTGCAGGGCCTGCAGCTCCCTCTTGTACGTCTTCTTGCCCAGGGTCTCGTAAATCTTGGTCATCACAGGGATCTTCTCGCTGCCGTCACTCATGGCTGTGTGGTACTTGGGCTCCGGGAGGTCCCCCATGAAGCGGAGGATGGTGATCCAGACCGCCAGGGCTGCCTGGGGCAGAGCGTGCATGTCAGAGGCCAGAGCAGAGGACATTGCTAAAGCTGTCAGAATGACCTGGTGGTTTGGGGAGAGGGCTGGAGACACCCCCTCCTGCATGGTGAACCCTTAGGCTAGGTGCCACAGTGAAGACTATAGTCAGATCACCCTCATCACCTATGGCCACCAGCAGCAGCAGAGTCCACAGCACCAGCCCTGGCCCCACCCAGCAGTGACCTAGTGGCAGGCAGGCCTCACCAGCTGGTCACCCTCGTCATCATGGTAGAGCAGTGGCTGTTTGAGTGGCCGCCGGGTGTAGGAGTGCGTGGTTGTCCCCTGGAAGTAGGTGGCAGCAAACTTGGCAAATTTATACTCAGAGAGGTCCTCCTCATCCTCGTCAGGCAGGGGCAGGGCTGCATCCAGGTCCTCCTCCACCATCTCCCTCCGCCCTCGCTCCAGGTCCTGAAGGAGACAAGAGGTATGTCCTAGAGTCCCAGCTACTCGGGAAGCTCAGGCAGGAGGATCACCTGAGCCCAGAAGTTCAAGTCTGCAGGGAGCTATGATCACACCACTGCACTCCAGCCTGAGCAACAGGGTGAGACCCCATCTCAAAAAAAAAGAAAAAAAAAAACCTGAGAATGGCCTTGGAGAGGGACAGGACCCAGTTCATCCCAGCTACCCACTGCTCAGAGGGGCTGGGCGGGCTTTGAGGCCAAGGGCACAGGAGGAGGGAGGATCAGCCCAAGTGGTGTGGGGGCCTCTGGAGCCCCTGTCCCCAGCCTGGTACCTCAAAGCCACTAGGTGCCTGGCCCTCCTGGCCTGGCAGGCCACCTGAAGTCCCCAGGAAGCCAAACATCTTGTCCACCATGTCTGAGTGATTGACGGGCTCGTGGCGGGCCCTTTCCATCTGCTCTAGGAGCTCCTTCTTCCGCCGAGCAGCCTCCTTCTCCTTCAGTTCCCGCTCGGCGTCCTCACGAGCCAGCTGGGCCAGGCGTTCCTGGGCAATTGGGGTGACACAGAAGACACAGGGTCAGCCCCGGTGCCACAGCCTCAGGAAACAAGCTCTCCCTGGGAAGCCCCTGCAGCAGCCAGGGCCTCGGTCCCCACCTCCTGACCGCCGGGGAGAATGGAGCCTCCGACTTCCCCACCTCTGGGCCATTCAGAGGCCTCTCAACAGGCCAAACAGCAATCTGCCCATCCTTCAGGGCTCTCAGGGAGCCACCTCCTCCAGCAGCCTGCTCCATGGGGACCACACCAACCCAGACACCCCACGGCCATTGGCCTGAGGCTCTAGACCAGTGCCGCCCAATAGAAATACAATGTGAGCCACCCATGCGGTAGCCATGTTTTAAAAAGCAAAAAGGAATAGGTGGGATTAGTCGTAGTAATATATTTTATTTAACTCAATATTTCCCAAATATTATCTTAGCATATAATCCATATTACAAAAATAATACTGAGATATTTTATATTCATTTTTTCCCCACCAAGTCTTCAAAATCTAGCGTGTACTTCACAATTACAGCACTGTGTCATTCGGATGGACCACATTGCAAGTGTTCGGTTGCCACTGTGGCTGGTGGCTCTCTACCGGGCAGCAGGGCACCCTCGTGCCGTCAGCTAGCTTGGGCTTTTATCAGGGTGTTCTCTCCCAGCTAGAAAGGGGCTGCTGAGGGCCTGGGTCTCTTCCTCTGGAGCCACCACAGCCCTCGGTCCTTTTGCATGGCACAGGACCAGGTGCCCAGTGAGAGCTCAGGCAACGCTGGCCGAGTGGGTCTAGTGCAGCCACTCTGAAGGGTGGAAGGAAGGCTGCGGTGCCAGGTGACATGAGCAGCCAGCCTCGGGTGACATGAGCAGCCAGACGAGGCGCCTGGAGGCTCTCGGCTCACCTGATGCTTGCGCTCCGCCTCCTCCTTGGCCTTCTTGGCACTCATCTCCTTCCGGAGCTTCTCTTCCTCTGCCAGCCGCATTTTCTCAGCCTCGAGGCGCCGCAGGTACTGAGGGAAGGGGGCATCCAGGGGGCATGGAAATGTGTGTAGCTGTTGTTGCAGGGATTCCTGCCAGCTCCACCCACCCGACTCTGAGTTCTAGAACTGGGCATGACTTTGCCAAATAATTTGGCAGATAGGACAAGTGAGGTAACCGAGAAATTCTCTAGGTTACCCAGCGGGTTGGAGGCACCACTGATCCTAAAGCCCGGCCAGATCTGCCTCCGTCTCTCAGAGATTCCCAAGAGTGACTGAGGTCCCAGCCCTGCCCTTGGCCAGGAGGATGGAAATGAGGGTATGGTCCCAGGTTTGTGCACTCCTCAGAGCAGGCATAACCACAGGTCCACCCCATAGGTCCCGCTTCCTGGCCAACACCTGAGGGTGATGCGTGGACACTCCCCACCCAGGGATCAGAGGTCTGCTGATTGGCTGCTACGGACTTGCTCCCTTACCTCAGCCCTGAGGCGTTGGTGCAGCCTGCGGGCGATCATGCCCCGGGCATAGGCCTGCACGGTAAGCACAGCCCAGAGGCGGTGGCGGAAGGCCTTGCGCACCAGATAAGCGCGGCAGCGGGCCTGGAACTGGATGATGCGCTGGCGGGCCAGGCGGTACTGCTGGTGCAGCTTCCGGGAGCGGTGTAGAGCCTGCAGCCGCAGGAAGCCCAGACGCATCTGCAAGGACAGCCACCCCCGTGCTCAGAGCCTGCTGTCCCATTCTAGACTGACCCTGCCTGCAGAAGCTTCCACGGCACCGGCCTCCACTCTCAGACAGGCACCCCTAGAAGGCATGGCCCCGTCTCCTCTCAGATTAGGGCCCCCCCCCCATCGTTAGAAAGTTCTGTTTCCTCTCAGACAACATATTTTTAGGTGACCTTGACTCTCCCTGAGTTGGGCCCCCCTGAGAGAATCCTAGATCAGGAGCTGCAACCAACCAGTCTGCTTCCCATCCAGCCCCGACAAGCCCTAAGCCCAGCTGCTGCACAGACGTCCATGTGACCCAGCCACTCCCAGCCCCATCTGAGATCTCTCATAATCCCAGAGTGCTCCCAACACCCAAAAACACTCCAGAAGGAGAACAATACACATTGCTGGCCAGTTGGAAGAAGCCACAAGAGCCAGATCCAGACTTCGGGCTGGAGGAATGGTAGTGGCTGGCCGGGGCAGTGGCAGGTGGCCAACGAGGTCAGGCTGTGCTGCCTGGGTGCAGGCCAGTCCTGCTGCCATGGCAGCAAGGCTGGGTTCAAAGGCCTGTTGGGGCAAGAGAAGCCCATGGGGAGGCTCACCAGCCCGTAGTTCTTCCTGCAGTTGTGACCCCGCCAGTGCCTCTGGATCAGCGTGGCAGCGTTCTTCAGCTTCAGGAAGTTAGACCTGAAACAGCGGGAGTGGCGCGGGTAAGCAGTGTCCAGAGGCAGCCAGGGCACAGGTGGGTTTGGGATCACGAGGGCATGCTGAGTCCTGGCTCTGCGACTTCCTAGCTATGTGACCTTGGGCAAGGCACATAACCTCTGTGCCTCAGCTTCCTCATCTGTACAATGCGTAGAATAATGCTTGCCCTGCCTGCCCCACAGGCCTGTCACATAAGCCTATGAAGGTAGACACTCAAAAGGTATTTGTTGAATGAATAAATGTATGAAAAAATAAGTAACTAAAATAATATAAAGATTAAAAGCTTTGAACAGTCTAACTTCCTCATTTTATACATGAGGCAACTGAAACTTGATAGGTTGGGACTAGAGCCTGTGTCTTCTGACTGACCCTAAGTGAGCCCATTGCTGTTCCCCCTGCACACAGCAGGCTACTTCTGCAGGAAAACAGTCATCTTTGGCCTGATAGAGGACAGAGACCATGCACAGACAGCAGGGGTCTGCTGAATGTAGAAATAAATAAAGGAAGAGTGAAGGATGGGTATGTCAGTGTGCATGTGGGCCAAAAAGTCAATGCTTGGAGACACACATAAGCAAATGAGCAACTGTGGGAATGGGTGGGTGGGTGGATGAATGAATGGATGAGTGAATGGGTCGGTGGGTGGGGGGATGGATGGATGGATGGGGGAATAGGCGGGCGGATGGATGGATGGATGGATGGATGGATGGATGAATAGGTGGGCAGATGGATGGATGGATGGGTGAATAGGTGGGCAGATGGATGGATGGATGGATGGATAGATGGGTGAATAGGCGGGCAGATGGATGGATGGATGGATGGATGAATAGGTGGGCGGATGGATGGATGAACGGATGGATGGATGGATAGGTAGGTAGGTGGGTGGGTGGGTGAATGGATGGATGGATGCGTAGGTGAAGGGAGAGAAAATCCTGCAAAGGGGTGTGTTGCAGGATTTTCGCAGAGCTTTAATCAAATTTTGGAGTCAGTCCTGCACATTTGTGAATTGTCACAGGTGTACAGATATCCTTTACAAAGAATATGAGACACATTTTGTATTCATAATTTATAAAATCTCAAATTTCCTCTGTGCAAAATTTCATCAGCATCTGAAATGAACAGTGGGTCCACATGTGAGTCTCATGTATCTACATGTGAATGTGCGTACGTAGGTGAATGTATTGGATTATTTGGCTTACATGGCACAATGGGTCCATGTAAATCATGTATCTATATTCCTCTGTGTTTACATGATCATGTGTGCATGCTGTGCATGTGTGCACTTGTTTCACAGGTGAACATGTTTTTTTCCTAGTGTTCATGCGGGCAGAGCAGAGGAGAGTCAAACACCACACGTACACCTGTATGTGGGCTGAGGAGGGGAGGAGCTGGTGGGAACACGCACCTGTCTTTGAACCCCCGGATGACCTTCTGGAGGAGGATGACTCTGTCAGTGATGGCTTTGTCCCGCTCCACTTCCAGCAGCATGTCATGGTGGTCCTAGGAGGCAGAGCTCCTGAGCAGCACCCCACAAGGTCTCTAGAGCCACCTGCTCAGTCCCAGCTGGGGCCTCTCTTCCTTCACTGGGAGCCCAGGTCTAGAACTCAGTTGGGTCCCATGAGCTCCCAGCTGGCTCTGGCTCCTGGGGCAGCCTCCCACAGCCACCAGGACAGACAGGGGTTGTGGCTGTTTCCCAGAGGCCCAGGCAGGACAAATGGAGCAGAAGGTGCCTAATGTCTCTGGATGGGGTCGGAAGGCCCAGTACGCACACACACCGGCTTCTTCCCTATCATCAATCTGCCCAAGCCCCCTGCTTCTAGACGCCCCTGTCACATCAGTCCCTCACCTGGGCTGGGCTGTCGCCATTCCTCTCCTGAATCTTGGCAGCAGCCTCCTAACCAAAGGTCTCACGGCCTCCCTGGCTCCCTCTCCGGCCCTCCTTCACAAGCAGCCAGAGAGACCCTCCTAAACACAACCTGGATGGTGACCCTACAGTGACACCTCGTGGTTCCCCAGGTCGAGCCTGGGTTCCTCACCCTGGCACTCAAGGCCACCCATGATCCAGGGTGTCTGCCAACTTTTCCAGCCCTCTCTCCTCCTCACCCAAGACCCCAACCCTCACTCTAGTTGGACAAAACTTCATTGGTTCACTTAATACATATGAATTGAACGCCTCCACGTGCCGGCACTGTGCTAGGTGCTGGGGAGGGGAGGGGCTGCCACAATGAACCAGGGAGACATGGCCCCTGCCCTTGGGGAGGGTAGAGTTTCATGAGGGAGTCACATCCATCAGATAATCACAGACACACAGGGCCCTGACAGAGGAGATGCTCAGCTAAGGCATTCTGAATGAATGAATGAATGGATGGATGAATGAGCATGTCTAGCCTCTCAAAACCATGGCCATATTGGAAGAACCTAGCAGTGTAAGTCAGGGGCTGATGGCGCTCCTCCGAGTTCCCTGGCATTAGATGCCATCGTGATTCCTGCCTTCCCCACTTTGTCCACACAGGGGCTTGGCATCAGACCCCCCCCAGACTGGAAGCCCTGCTGCCTGCTTCCTGGCTGCCTGGCTTCGGGCAACTGACTTCTCTCTGAGCCTGTGAAACGGGTATAATATTTTCTTCTCCACAGGACTGTTTCAAGGATTAAATTAGCTCATGGATGAAAAGCCCCCACCCAGGGCCTGGCACATGGAATATGCTTTCTGGCTGACCACTGTGGGAGGCACAGGCAGGGAACATTCATCACATCTTGCTAATGAGGAAATGCAGGTGCAAGGAGAGAAAGGGCCTAGCCTGAAGCCCCTCGGCTGGAGAGGATTTAAAAGAGGCCACAGGCTCCCTCCAGTTCAGAGCTGGTTCCTGTCCCTCCTGCAGCTGTCCTGGAGTGTGCAGGCCCCACCCCCCACACCAGAGGAAGGAGCCCTGTCATCCGGGACAGCCAGAAATCTAGCACAGCGGAAATGCAAATGGGGAAGCCCAGCGCTGGGAGCTTGCACTGTCCCTGCTGTGGCTGCCCTGCCACTGCCAGCTCCCAGCCATTTCTCCAAGGCTGTGACTCCGTGACTCCCACAGGCCCTGCTTCCTGCTTCCCTCCCCAACTGCCCAGGCAGCAATGGGAGCTGAGCTCCCTACAGAGTGACAGACAGGTGGAATGCTGCGGACCCCAGCATGGGATGGACCCTGCCAGGCAGGAAACCACAGGAAGGAACCTAAAGATACACTCAAGAGACCCCACACAGGCACACCCCAATTTACAGATGGGAAAATGAGGCTCAGAAAAGGCCCCAAGGCAAACAGCACCCCCGCCTCCCTGCTGTGGGCCTGACAGCCAGCCCGCCCCTGGCATGTGCTTTGTAACCTGTGGTCAGTGCGCTGACCCTGCTCCCAGGTGGTAGATGATCTCAAACACCAACTTACCCTTCCCCACCGGAGAGACCAGATCCCACCTGCTCCTCCAGCCACACCACAGCCCGGCAGGAAGGATCTTAAAGCCCCAGCACTGCCTCCCTCTCCCGAGCACCCCAGCCCACATGATGGGAATTCACAGTGCCCCAGGGCAGCCCAGGGAAGCTGTGCTCACCTTCAGAAAGATCTTGGTTTTGCCTATCTGCCAGTCATCGTGGGTGCCCAGCACAGTCTCAGCCATGCGCTGGCACGTCCCGCGAAGGTCACCCTGGAGTGGGGATGGGGGACACAAGGGAATGGGCAGTGTCTCCAGTGGGAAGGCCCCCGGAGTGTCCCTGAGGCTGGGAGGCAGGGCTCTTCTCCAGCTCTGCCCCTGACTCAAAGTGTGACCTCAGCTGGGTCCTGCCTTCTCTGAGCCCCAGTTTTCTCCTTAGCTCAGCTGGATGGTATGATTGCAAAACCCTTTCTCACAACTGACATCCAGGGCCCGCGTGGCAGCCCTGGTCTTGTTCCTTACACCACCATGTGTGAAGTCCTCACTAGGTGAACATGGCAACTGAAGCCTACTGATGCATTCCAAGACCTGACCCCCAATTTTCCATGCTGTACCTGAGAGGTCGAGCAGATGTCAAGCCCCGCTCACAGTCCTGATAAGAAAATTGGGATCCTTGCCCAGCCAAAGCTGGGACCCTCCTCTCCTGCCCTCTGTGCACTCAGCCCTGTACCTGCTTGTAGGCTGGCTTCACACCCGGCAGCAGCACGCGGTACCGCTCCACGAACTCCACGAAGCTGTAGCGGATGGGGTAGCCAGCTCGGCGGATTCGGATGGTCTCCATCATCCCTGAGTACCGCAGCTGGCGCACACACAGGTGCCGGTCAAACAGCTGCCGGGCAGACAGACAAGGGCATCAGGGCCAAGGTTCCTGCTGGGAGGCAGCCCTGCTATGCACTTGACCAACCCAGACAAAGGCTCAGAAAGGCCAAGTCCACATGGCACGGGAGGAGCAAAGCTGGGACAGGCACCTGGATCTGCAGCTCAAATCCACAAAATAGCATAAAGTGAGGCCTGTCGTGGCGGAGTTGTGTGCTTTGGAAGCACACAGAAGACATAGATTAATTCCTCTTGGGACACCCAACAGGGGAGCTTCATGGAGGAGGCGTCTTTATCCCCCTAACGCTGACAGGAGGGAGAGTATTCCAAGGCTGGAGGGGGTAAGCCTGTGCAAAGGTGTGGAAGCCTGAAAGCGCAGGACTTTGTTGGGAATCTTGGGGGAGCGAGAGAGGCTGGTCCAGGCCAAGTTATGGCTGTGCAGGTGAGGGGTGCCCTGCACAGCCCCAGGGAGGACCTTTCACATTGCAGCTATCGTACATCTGTGGTTATTCAGACAACGTTCTAGCTGCCTTAAGGAAGCAGCACATTTTTCAAAGGGCCCTGGGGTTTGGTTGGTGGAGGGGCTGGGGAGAAAGAGTGCAAGGCAGGTGCTGGGCTGTGAGGCTGTGGGGCTCTGTGAGGGCCTCATCTATGGATGCTGGAAGCCAGGGAAGGTTTAGAGCAGGGAGAGACTGGGCCAGGTCTGCATTTGAGAACAATGTCACTGGGGTCCAGGGGAGGCAGGACAGGAGGCCAGGGAGGCAGGAGACCCTTGAGGAGGCCGTTGCCAAGGCCCAGTACACAAATGCTAAGGACTGGCCTGAGGGAAGGGTCCCACTTCAGAGCCAGGGAGACTGTGCCTGACTGCCCTGGTCTCAGTCCCCTACACCCCCTGCATTACAGGGAGAGCTCACTGGAGCCCTCTGCGAACCTCAGGCCCCTGCAGACCTGAGTCCTAAAGGGGTCAGGCCTCATCCACTTCGGCGAATGTTTTCCAGGCAGGAGGCAGCGGGAGGGGACAGTCTTGCAGCCTGTCAGCTTCCGGAGCCTGTTTCCTCTCTCTCCGGGCCACTTTCCCCGGCCTTCCTTCCCTGCGCAGATCCCGAGGCCCCAGCTTCCCCTGCGCCTCCCTGCAGGCCTCTGGGTAAACAACCCTCCCAGAGCCTGTGCTGGGGAAGGAGAGGGCTCGCAGCGAGGTGGCCCCAGCCTGAGCCCCTTAACCTCCCTGAGCCCCCAGTCCCGCATCTCTAACCTGGGACCGCCACAGTCTCTTTCTCACGGGCTGTTTGAGAAGGCTGAAGGAAGCTGTGGCCTGTCCATCCAGCCTATGCTGGGCACACAGAAAGGGCCCAACAAATGTTATTCAGAAAAGTCAAGAATGAGAATATCCCAACCAGCTGGAGGGATGGGGGAGGCTTCCAGGAGGAGGTGGTGGTTGAGCTGGGCCAAAGGAGAAGGGGACTTTCAAAGAAGCATCCCTAGCAAGAACCACAGCTGCCAATCACTGGGCACTTGCTGGGGCCGGGCATCTGCAAGCATTATTGCATGGAATAGTCTCAGGAGGTAGGGATGGTCAGTCCCATTTCCATGTATGAGGAAACTGAAGCGTAAGAGAAGAAACTGCCTTGTCTGCAGTCGCCCACTTGTAAGTGGTAGAAGCAGGATCTGAACCTGCCGCAAGCCCCCTGCAGAGTCTAGGCTCTTTCCAAGGCACCTGCTGCCTCCAGTAAATAGGGGGCCTTGTTTTGTAAGCTCCCAGGGTGCCCCCAATTCCCTAAAGGGACAAAGTCTCACATCCTTCACTCCCACCCTACCTTATTCTTGACAGAGCTCCTCCACATCACCCTAGCTGCCACCCGCCAACCCCAGGCCAGGGCTGCTCACCATGGGCTTCTTGAACTCATTGGGCTTGATGCATCGCACAAAGAAGGGCTGGCAGGCACCCAGCGTGCGCATCAGCAGCTCCAGCGACCGCTTGAACTGGCTGCTGAGTGTGGGCGAGCGCTTCCTGGTCTCGGCGCCCTGGGGGGACGGACGGCAGAGATGGGAGGGGCTGTGCCTGCCCCTATCCAGTGTCCCAGGAGCCGCCCAGTAGGAAGCGTGAGGGGAGGTCAGTGGGTCAGGGTTTGAGGGACAGGGCGGTATTCGAAGTTTTCCTGCAAACTGCCTCTCCCCACCGTCTGAGCTGGAGCCTGGACCCCAGATACCCCTCCAGGAAGCCTCCCAGGACTTCCAAAGGTACCAGCTCTGGGCCAGGGGGAAGTGAACCCTACAGGAAGATCTCCGCACTGGGAGTCGGGAGCCTGCCCCTGCCCCTGCCCCTGCCCCTGCCCCTGGTGCACTGGATGACTCTGAGCAAGGGTATCCTCTCTGAGTCTCATCCCCACTTCCCTGAATAAAGGAGTAATCGGACTTGGTCACCTCAGGACCCTGAGGTCGTCTCTAGTGACAGGGGTTAGACAAACCTAGACTCAAGCCCTGGCCCACCACTTCCTAGCTGTGTGGCCTTAGGCAGGTCACTAAATGTTGCAGAACCTCAGTCTCCTAAGTGGAGGTGATGCCATCTATCCATCTGACCAGGCTGTGATGAGGGTCAGAGGTCAGGGCATATTTCAGTAAACAGCAACCTGGAAAGGTGGTGCCGCCTTCTGGGAACCTGTGGGCAAGTGTGAGGAGGAGGGGCGGGAGCTGCTGGTGACCTCTCCCCTCCCAGGCTTAGCTGGCAGCAGCAGGCTAGGGGTGGGGCAGGCCTGGCTAATCCTCCTAAGAAGGCACACAAGCAACTTCCCCCTCATCCCCGCACTGTGGCACCGACGCGGCCAGGGGTTCTGTGCTCCACCAGCCACTACCTGGGTGATCCTGGCAGCCAGCGAGCCCCATGCACCTCCCTGCCCTACTGGGGTCCCCTCTGAGAATACTGTGGAATGAGGTAAAGCCCTGAGCCACAAACAAACAGGAAGCCAAACGGCAGGACTGATGGAAACTGGACACAGAGCTCAGGTTCTCTTCCAAAGCATCTTGATGAGTGTCTTCCTGGCAATTTTCATTTGGTTGAGAATTTCTTATTTTATTTTATTTAACGTCATTTGGTTAATATTGTAAGATTTAATATCTTTAGAGTCACTATTTCATCTGATATCCTGTATCATCAAAACCCAGGGGTGCAGATGTAGATATGTAAGGTATTTGGGGGGACAAAGGTGTTATGCTCATACTCAATTTAGGTAATATGCCACCAGACTGTGATGAGGCCTTCTGAGAAAGAGCCAGTGCCTGCAATTCTGAAATCTGCAATGCTTTCCAATTGCGTTGTATTTGGAATATATTCTAGGATTTTGCCCAGAGAAGCTGCGGAGTATTTTCAATGTGGTAGGGTGGTGGTCAGATCTGTGGCTCCCAGGATTGTCCTCAACTTGATCCAGCAGCAGCACTGGGTGACCCCAGTCACTGGAGGGGAGTTATTCAAGTTGGGCTGTACCCAGCCTGCGTTAGGGCCCCTGACATGAGTACACACATACACATGCACACACACAACACACACACCCCTCAGCATGCACACACACACACACAAGGAGCTCACGCATACCACCACGTGCACACACACGCACACGCACGCCCTTCTTTGGTCTTGGTCATCACAATAAAACTACTGCTTTCTGCCCGTCCTCCCAGCTGGGCTCGGAGCCCCATGAGGACAGGACGGGTCTGCCTCTATATTGCTGCGTGGCCAGGACCTACCTGACACAAGTAACAGTCAACACTTTGATCTACTGAAGTGCTGTTGAACTGGTTCCTAGTGACATCCATGGGTTCACAGAAACTATCCACCTTCCCGTTGCTCCAGCCAAACATCTAACAACTGTCCACGGTGCCTCTTCTGTCACATTCAATATATTCGCAAATCTTATAGGCTCTACTTTCAAAATATCTCCAGAACCTGACCCCACTTCCTTCACCGTCAGCCTGGTCCCAGCCACCAGCGTCGCTCTCAAATTCCTGCAGCAACCCCCCAACTAGTCTCTTTGCTTCCATCCCCCACACTCCAGGCCACCCTCCCCTGGAACTGGGGAGCTAGAGAAGAGGAAAGAGTGGCAGAGCCAAGAGCCACACCTGTCTCACCAGCACGGCCACCCTACAGCACAGGCCCTTCAGACAGAGACTGTTCGGGGTGCTGGAGCTTCGAGTGCCTGGGACTCTTCCACTCTCAACACAGCAGCCCAAGTGAGGCTGCTAAAACAAAACCATGTCCTTTCCCCACCCAGAACCCTCCACTGGCAACCTGATTCACTCGCATGAAGGCACAGGTCCTTGTAGGGACCCACAGTGCCCCCAAAGGAGCTAGTTCCAGGGGCCTCTGGTCTTTACAACACCTGTTCCTACCCCTCCAGCCTCCCCGCCCTGCCTGGGATGCACCTGGGATGCAGGCATAGGCTTGCAAAGCACCTCAGGGCATCTGTGCCTGCTGTCCCCTCTCCCTGCAAAGCTCTTCCTCCGGAATGTGGCTGGGCACATTCTTCCTCACCTCCTGCTCAGCTTCTCAGGCAGGCCTTTCCTAACTCCCCATTGAAAATCACAGAGCCCCACCGCCTCATTCCTCCCTTCTTAATGTTTCCCTATG
Source organism: Mandrillus leucophaeus (assembly GCF_000951045.1). Taxonomy (NCBI): domain Eukaryota; kingdom Metazoa; phylum Chordata; class Mammalia; order Primates; family Cercopithecidae; genus Mandrillus; species Mandrillus leucophaeus. Next base: position 3,193,276 of record NW_012103810.1, read on the forward strand.
CCGCATCTCACCATCTGATACACTGTAGCTTTTACTTATTTATTGGCTTTCTATTTACTATTATTTTTGAGACAAGGTCTCACTCTGATGCCCAGGCTGGAGTACAGTGGCACGATCTTGGCTCACTGCAGCCTCGACCTCCCAGGCTCAAGCCTCCTGCCTCAGCCTCCTGAGTAGCTGGCACTACAAGTGTGTGCCGCTGTGCCTAGCTAATTTTATGTTTTTTGTAGAGACAGGATTTTGCCATTTCGCCGAGGCTGGTCTCGAACTCCTGAGCTCAAGCAATCTGCCCACCTCGGCCTACCAAAGTGCTGGAATTACAGTTGTGAGCCACTGCACCTGGCCTTGGCTTTCCAACTATCACCTCTTCTGCTGGAACTTAAGTTCCATAAGGACAGAGACCTTTTCTGTTTTGTTCACTGCTACGTCCCCAAGACCCATGACAATGCCTGGCATATAGTAGGCACTCAATAAAGGTTTGTAGGTAGTCAACTGGGTTTCTGATTTGGTTTTATTTCATTGAGGGGAAAGGCTGTCCTTCCTGGTATTCGCTGTTTTCTGTGACAATCTGCAGATAGGGATGGGGTAAAGGTGGAAGTGAAAAGTCCAAAGCCTCCCCAGAAAGGACCTGAGAGGAAGACCCCAGAGCGTGATGTGAAAGGGGCTGGGAATTCTCAGGCAGGAGGCCACCTGCATAGGGTGAACAGGCGTCTCTTGGGCTTGGGGCCCCAGGACATATGACTGGGCTTTGGCATTAATCAGGGGGTAATCAATGTCCTGGAAGAGCTGCCTTCATCACAGCTGGACTTGGCCCTTGACCAGCAAGTGCTGTGGTGGGGCTGCCCAGGGCTGCCTGGCGAGGCAGATGTAGGAGTCAAAGGCTAAAAACGCAGGGCTCGGGGACCTGCCCATGATGGGAGTTCAGATCACTGCAAGAAGTGGCATGGGCTTCCATCCTGATAGGGGCTGTGCCTGCCCCTATCCAGTGTCCCAGGAGCCGCCCAGTAGGAAGCGTGAGGGGAGGTCAGTGGGTCAGGGTTTGAGGGACAGGGCGGT
>NW_012103810.1:3194381-3215115 GCF_000951045.1 Mandrillus leucophaeus
TGGGCTTCCATCCTGATAGGAGCATTGCCACTAGTACACTGCCGTTGAATAAACAATTAACCAAGCTGATTTTCATCTTCCTTTAAAAAAGCCACTGTGTTTCTAGGAGTTACGAAGTATGTTTTCTTTCCTAAGATGCGACGTTTATGGAGCCAGCACGGTAAATTTTTAAAAATTAAAATTATATTTTAAAAGGCAGGAACTTGGAAAATCTCACTTTAGCCCACTCTTGTATATGGCCTTAGACAAGTCCCTGAGGCAGGCCTGCGCTCGAATCCCTGGTGTGTCGCAAGGTGTGCGACCTCAGCGAGCACCTTGGTCTCTCTGGGCCCCAGTTTCTTTCTTTAAATGTTAGAGACAGGGTTGCCCTCTGTCACTCAGGTTGGAGTGCAGTGGCAAATCACAACTCACTGCAGCCTCCAACTCCTGGGCTCAAGGAATCGTCTTTTCTCAGCGCCCCCACCCAAGCAGCTGCGACTACAAGCGCTCACCACCATGTTCAGCTAATTTAAAATCGTTTTGTAGACACAGGGTCTCACTATGGTGCCCAGGCTGGTCTTGAACTCCTGGCCTTAAGCAATCCTCCTGCCTTCGCCTCCCAAAGTGCTGGGATCATAGGTGCGAGCCACGACACCCAGCCTGGGCCCCTGTTTCTTCACCTGTAAAGTGGGAGTAATAGTAATTACTCGCCAGGTTGCAGTGGGGAGTGAATGAGCTGATAAATATAAGTGCTTAGCTCGTAGCCTGGCTCAGAAGAGGTGCCCAGTAGATGTAACTGGTATCAGATTGGTCACTGTTGTATCCTAATTCTCTGCTCCTAAAACTTCCTCCGGGGTGGGCCATTTCCGGAGACTCTGGGATCCTGCACTTTGACCTCTCCAGGATTTCTCAGTAAATGGGTTCTAGTCCCAGAAGTAGGAAACTCAGAGCAGGAAATATCATGCAACATTCCCAGATGCCTCCAGGAGCTTTGAAAAGAGAGAGGAGAGAGAACAGGTAGGAGGGGAAGATGGGGTTTAACCAGAGTATGCCCAAGACCAGGAGGAATGGATGGGCCACTGAGTGGGGCCAGCAGGGCTATAGGAGAAGATGAAAGAGTGGGAGAGGCCAGAGCCACGCCTGTCTCAGCAGTGCGGCCACCTTACAGCACAGGGCCTTCGGGTGGGGACTCTCCTGGGTGCTAGAGCTTCCAGTACCTGGGACTCCCCTCTCTCAGGTCGGCCCTGCATGCACCCCAGCAGTCGGCCAGCCTACAGTGTTGGTCTGTCGGGGTGAGTGGGGGCGGGAGGTTGTTCCAGGGCTGATCCATGGGCAGAGGGGAGAGGCCACCATCCAGACAAGCTCCTTGCTCCTGACATGCCCTGTCTACTGCCGGGGGTGTGTGGATTGTTTCAGAACTCTGCCAGGCAGGCAGGAAGGAAGAGGGACTCAGCACCAGGCCAAAGTGGAAGGATGTCAGTATTTGGCAGAGAGGAAATGAAGGTCTGAGGAGAGAAAAAGAGGCAAAGGGGTTGACAGCACTATGCTGTTGCTAAGGGGTACCCAGCACCTTTGGGATCTAGAGCACCATGGGAGCCACAGCCTGAACCAGAGCTCAGGACACAGCAGGGCTGCTGTTTCAGGCCTAAGGAGGTCCGGGGAATGGTGTCTCCTAGTCCCAGCTCCCCGTCAGAATGCTGTGACCTGGAATGAGTCATATCCCCTCTCTCAGCCTCAGTCTCTCATCTGCAAAATGCAGAAAATGCCACCTGTCCCTCCTGCCTTGCAAGGTTATCTGAGCATCCGACCAAGGCATGGCTGTAGGCGCCCACTAGGGCCTGGTGGAAGGACCAGGGATTGATGCCTCCAAGGGGCCTTAGGAGACCTGTGTTCGAGTCCCTGCTCTGTCCCTGGTTCCCAGAGGACCCTCGGCAAGACTTGCCCCTTTTCTAGGACTCAGTTTCCTCCTTGAAGAAAGAAATGCCTACAGCACACACAACTCAAAAACCAAACACAAAAATCACTCCACAAACCACTCCACACAAAAACACACTCCAAAAAAAGGAGAAAAAGCCCAACCCTTTCCCCGAGCCTCAGCACCGTGGGGGCTCGGGACCAAGTCCCACCAGGCCGCTGGGGTCTTTTACCTTCGCAGCAGCTGCTGAGTGGCGCAGAGTGCCCGATGAATAACCACAGAGAAACTACAACAGGAACCACGGTGCAGAGTGAGATGGGGAGAGGAGGGGCAAGGAGAACGTGGTGGGTCACAAAACCACTCAAAATCCACCACGGAGAGAGGGGGACCCTCAGGGAGAGGGTTGGGGTCCTGGAAGCTCTGTGATGTCTTGATGGTCCTGAGGGCAGGGGACCACCAGGCACCTGGACAGGCATGGAGGGAGCGGGGGCTGTCTTCCCCGTGAGGCCTTCCATGCACCCTCCAGGGAACCATGGGACAGGAGGAAAATAGGAAATAAAAACGCATGCAACCCTGCAGGAGAAAATCTATTAGACCCTCACCCTAGGGCCTAAGGAAAGGCGGAGGGGGCAGTTCTCCCACTGTCTGATGGGATCTGCAGACATGCCTTCTTTGCCAGCTTCTCTGAGTATCCACACCCACCCCACATCCTTCAGGCTGGACGTGCTCTTTCTGCCTGTGCTCCCTTTAGCAGCTGGGTTCCAGGGGGTGGACCCCCACAGTAAACCAAGCCCTGACCAGTTCTGCTCTGTGACCTCTCAGGTGACTCTTCTCTGGGCCTTGCACCCCAGCCACATCTCCCAATTAGTACAATAAGAGGACCAGATGGGAACAGCTTTGAGGCCCCTCCAGGCCCCTCCTGGAGCCACAGCAAAGCTCCATACCCATTATGTGGCCAGGGGGGCTCAGATGAAGCTATTGGACAAGGGCAGGCCTCAGACCCAGGCCTGGCCTGTGGGGGCCCTTCCCGAACAACGGAAACCACGCCCGGCTTACCATGGCGACGTCGGCCTGGAATATCTGCTTGATGAACTTGTTCCTGGAGGAGTGGACCAGTTGGATAATGTCCCCATGCAGGGTGTCTCGGTTCTTCTCCAGGAAGCCTGCGAGCAGCAAACAACAGTCACATCTCACCAGCTCTGGGAGGGCCTCCCCAAACCCACAACATCTGAGCCAGAAGGAACCTCAAAATCCACTAGTTCCACCATATCCGTTTCATGGTGGGGGACCCTGAGGCCTGGAGGGGACAGAGACTTGCCCAAGATCACAGAGAAAGTGAGGGGCCATCTCCCCAACAACACAGCTCCCCTCTTCCAGACCTGTTCAAGAAGGGCAGGGGGTCTCAGTCTCCAGGAGAAAGCAGGCGTCCTTCCTGACCAATCACCCCAAAGCCACCATGAGTCTTTTGAACTAAGACATCAAAAGGCCTTGTTAAGTAAGTGTGTGACCTGGGAGAGAATGTGTGTTGATCTGGTACAAGCTAATATTAAAGGAATTCATTAAAACCACCTTGTGATTGGACAGTGTGTTATGTTTTACGAGGACCCCTCACAGATCCTTCTATGTGGGACAGGTAGGGATTACCTCCTCTGCCCCCAAAGGGAGAAAACCAATGTTCAGAGAAGCTAAGTGAGTTGTCTAACATCACCCAATAAGCCATGGGCAGAGTTAAGACTTGAACCCAGGATGCCGGTGCAAAGGAGATTCTCTGCACCCAGGACCCAGGACCCAGGACCCCCAGGACCCCCAGGAGCCTAGGGAGATTCTCCCACACCACACAGACCCCAGAGAAGGCTGCCACTCACAGGGACCAAGGAGTCGGCAACTGGTTAATGGGGAGGGGGTTGGTAGAGTGGGGCAAGAGACAGGGTGTCCAGGGACTGCAGATGACTGAGGGGGAGTGCCACTGCACAGAGTAGGACAAAGGCTGCCCATGAATGGCAGACTGCACAGAGAACTAGTACTAGGCTGCCCGCCTGGCACCTGGGGAGGGGGGAGTTGCAGGGTGCACACAGGAATGGAGGGTGGGCCTTGCAGTGGGATGTAATTGGGTTCTCATTAAAGCTCTGACAGACTCACTATGTAATCCTAGAAAGACCCCCATTCTGGGACTCCAGGTTCCTTAACTGTTGGGTGGGAAGGATACTGCCCACAAGCTTGCTTCTCTTCAGAACACCTAATACCGCCCACTTCATAAATCCACATCATAAATAAGATGCTCTATTGAATAGGTTCTTTGTGAACTAGAAAATGCTGGTAGAATTCTTTCCAGTCATTTAGTCTCGTTTAACAACCTTAGGCAAGCCATTTCCCTTTCTGGGCTTCAGTTTCCAATTCTATTAAGGTAGATGACCCTTATGTTCCCTCCAGACATAGCATTCTATGGTTTTATAACTCAGCATAGAGATTACTCAATTATCACTTCTGTATCCTCAGCAACATCATGAAGCCTGGTACATAATAGATGCTAAGAGCATACTGGTTGAACTGAACGGAAAAATACAATCCTCTATTACTCCAAATGAAAGACCAATTTGTTTGCACGACAGTCCTTCAAACTTAATGTCTGCTTCCTTCTTCCAACAATAAGATTGAATCTCACAGTCCAGTATTTTAAGGGAGCCTGAGCCGCCATCAGATTCTACCACTGCACCCTGGCTCACTGATACACTGCTGACTTCTGGACCAGTTCAGCAAGGGAGTAAGAAACGGATGGGTTATAGCATGTTTGAATGTCTTTGGCCTTTTTTAAAAAAAATTAATTTTTAATTTTTTGTGGTACATAGTAGGTATAGATATTTATGGGTTAATTGGCCTTTGACTATGGGTAAGATCCCTTGAGGCTGTATGGCAGGGCTCAGGGTAGACACAGCCCATAACTGATGCCAATTTGAGGTTGGCCCTTTATACCAGGGTGGGTGGGAAGGGATTGGCAAGGGAAGTCTGCAGTCTTTTGACAAACCCTGTAAGAATTCCAAGTGAGATAAGCCCATGTTCTGACCCCTCTTCTTAACTTCCAGCTTTAACATGAACCCAGTTCCATGTCCTCAGGGGAAAAGAAGATGCATGGTCTTCAAAGCTCATGCTTGGTCTTGTTGCCGAAAGTCTTAGCGGGTAACTGGGCCGGTTCTAGGCCTGACTTTGAGCCTAATGGGCTATGTTGTATCAGGTAAGGACAGTCAAGCCCCCACCTTGTTCTGAACCTCAGTTTCCCTAAATGTACAAACAAGCATTGAGCCCATTCAAAAGAATTGAAAGCAGGGACTTGAATACATATTTGCACACTAGTGTTCAGAGCAGCACTGTTCACAAAAGTCAAAAGGTAGAAACAACCCCAAATGTCCATTTGCAGATAAATGGATAAGCAAAATGTTTATCCACACAATGAAATACTATTCAGCCATGAAAATGAGGGCAATTGATACATGCTACAACATGGTTGAAAATTAACGACATTATGCTAAATGAAACAAGCCAGACACAAAAGGACAGTCATGCCTTCACCGCATAATGACATTTCAGCCAACTACGGATACAATAGTGGTGCCTAAGATGGTAATGATGTATTTTTACTGTACCTTTTCTATGTTTAAATGCACAAATACTTACCATTCTGTCAAAACTGCCTACAGTATTTAGTACAAGAACATGCTGTACAGGTCTGTAGCCTGAGGGCAATAGGCCATACCAGATAGTCTGGCTGTGTAGTAGGCTGGACCATCTAGGTGTGTAACTACACTCTACGATGATTGACAATGACCAAATTGCCTAACGACACATTCTCATAAATGACATTAAATGATGTACAGCCATATCATATGATTCCACTTATATGAGGTACCTAGAATAGTCAAACTCACAGACAGAAGTAGAACACAGGTTACAGGGGACTAGAGGTTGGGAAAGGAGGTATCGCTCCATGCATGCAGAGGCTCTGTTTGGGGCGGCGAGAAAGCCCTGGAATTAGCAGTACTGGATGTGCAGCACTGTGAAGTACTTAATGCCACTGAATCCAACACTTGGCCATTTTAGTCAAGTGTGTGTGTGTGTGTGTGTATATATATATATATATATATATATATATATATAAAATCACAAATTTTAAAAATCTTTAAAATTCCGGATATCTTATTCCTGGGCTGGAGAAGGGGAAGGCAGGGCTACAGGCAGGGAGTGACAGACAGCTGGCAGCCCTCTGTACCTTGGGTCTCATAGTAGACGACACCTGCAAAATGGTTGATGCCAAACTGGGTCTCATGGTTGTTCTTGGGGGGAATGTAGTTCGCGTTGAGCTTGTGCTGGGAGTTCAGCTTGTGTAACATGGTGGTGTCCGTGCCCTGGGGAGTGGAGGGGCAACTGTGAGTCCACCCTCTCCTCCATGGGCCCCACTCCCCTCCCTGCCCATGTATTTGCACCCTGTCTCTTCTTCAGGAGCTTCCCCTGCCTTTATTTCTACCTCACATAGGAGCTCTCTGGGCCCCCATTTCCCCAACTCTTAAGTGGATGAATTGGAACTACGCAACTTTGAAAGTGCATTCCAGTTTAGACAATCGATTTCCCAAGACTAAAATCATGGGTGCAATCCCGTCTCCCCCTCCCCAGCTCTGAGATATATGCTGTGTCCTGAGCACCCATTCTGTGCCAACTGCATGCTTGGATCTTCATGGCCTGGCCCAGGACCCCGTGGACTGTAGGTGATTCCCAAATGGCAGATGACTGTACTTGAATTGGCCCCAGAGCCACCTTGAGGGGTGGGTATCATTAGTCCTATTTTGCAGATGAGGAAAGCTGTGGCTCAGAGCAGGGAAGGAAGCTGTGCACACCCAAGACCCCGGGAGGTGGCGGCAGGACCGGCCCACCTTGGGGAACTTGCTCTCCTCATCGATGAGGGAGATGATATTCATGGGCTTGTTGGCGATCATGTCCAGGGCGTCCTGGTTGTCGGTGAACTCGATGTGCAGCCAGTCGATGCTCTCCAGGTCATACTCCTCCTGCTCCAGCTTGAACACGTGTCTCACAAAGAACTGCTGCAGGTGCTCATTGGCAAAGTTGATGCAGAGCTGCTCGAAGCTACAGGGGCACAGGGATGGGGTAAGGGTGTTGTTCAGGCCCCACCCTGCAGTTCAGGGCCTGGCTCTGCCTCCACCTGCAGCGTGGCCTTTAGCAAGCTGCTCCCATTGTGGACTCCAAACTCTGAGGCAAGGGGGTTTATCAAGTCCACCTCCCTCCAGGTGCAGAGGAGGACATGGAGGCCCAGCAAGGGCAAAGGACTTGTCCAGGGTCACTCCGTGAGCCAGAAGGAGAGTTAAGGCTTTTCAGGACCCTTTCTCTTGCATGATCAAGCCCTGGGGAGGGCTGGGGATTGGCATTTGGGCACCCAAACCCCAGGCAGATTGCCTGGGAGAGAAAAAGCCCAGATGCTGGCTGGTGGGCCGTACAGGGATATTGAAAGTGGCCTTGGGAGGTGGGAAGGGGGCTGACAAGGCTTGGGAAACAGCCCCGGCTGCAGACAAGGCCGAGCCACGGACACAGCCCTGTGTGTTGAGTGTGGTGTTTTGGTGCTGGAGGAGGGCTTTGAGACATCCAAACAGCACAGGAACTGACATGACTTGCCAGGTCCTGACTTCCCAGCAGGAAGTGGGGCTCCAGGACCCACCTGTACATGACACACCCATCAGCCCCTCACATAGCCCCTAAAAGGCAGAGAATCCCAAGGGTGGCTGAGACCCCAACACAAGTGTGGCTCAGGCCTGGCCTCCCTGCTTTGAGACACCTTGCAGCATGGATCTGGGCAGATCAGCAGTGGCCAGCGGGGCCTGGAGACCAGAGGTTGCCTCCCCAAGTGTTCAGGATGTGTACAGCCTCCTCACAACCCCAGCCAGGCTCAGCTGACCTTGGGGAGGTGAGGGACACAAGGGGATGAGAAAGAAGGGGAGAGGGTCCACCGTGATGGTGGAACAGCCTGGCAGAGTGTATCAGGAGGCAACTAAATGTGCTTCACAAGAGAGACACATGATTATTTCTTATGTCCATATTGGGGAAGGAAATTCCCATGAGCAGAGCCCCATGCGGTACCTGTTCACAGCAAAGTTCTCGAACCCAAAGATGTCCAGGAGGCCGATGGACCTGCGAGAGTTCTTCACATCCTGGGAGGGAGGCTTGTAAATTGCAGCGTTGATCTTGTCCACAATCCACACGAACAGCCGCCCGTAGATCCCCTGAAAGGCAGCGATCAGCCACTGGCACCAGCCACACCCTTCCCTGGGGGACAGGCCAGGCTCGTGGACCCTTCGCGGCCTCACTCCAGCCCTTGCGTGGAACAAAGTGATATGTGGAACCCCCAACCCTTTACTTAAGCTGTTCCCTCTGCCTGGAGCCCCCTTCTCCTGCTTGAACAGTTCCTACACATTCTTCAAGGCTCTGTTGAGATAATAGCTCCTCTCTGAGAAGCCTTCCCTGACCCTGCAGCTGGGGAAGGAGCCCTCCTTGGGGCTCTCATCTCTCTATCCAACCCTGTTTATCTCTGAGGTCCCCGAACACAGCCCAGGGCCTGGTGTGGTGGGTGAAGGCTCCATGAATGGCAAACATGTGGCTGTAGAAACAGGACCCGATCCAGCCCCCCTCTTCTGTGTCTTCTACAGAAAGACCAAAGAGAGTAACCCGGGGCTGGGAGCAGCATGGCTGATCAAAGCAGGCCAAAAGCCAAGGGCCTGGGGTGGCCAGAGCTAGGAAGGTCCCAGAGGAGCACAGGCACCTGGGACTCGAGGAAGGTCGACTGTGGCCCCGGGGCAGGCAGGGGTGGTGACCCAGACGTCTACCCGCCTCCCAGGACTCCTTGGCACCTGCCCATCAACAGCCCAACTTCCCGAGAGTTAGGGCAAGCAAGCGGCCCCTTTCTTCCGGCCCACCTTGACGAAGGCGTCGCGTACGTCCAGTGCCTGCTCCCTGCTCAGTGGGGTGGACACCGTCTCCCCACGGGTGATGAGGGTGCGGCTGGTCAGGCAGCTCATCAGGTCTGGGGGATTCACCTGGTGCAGGCAACACCCCCGGTGCTCACCATCCAGCCTGCCCCTTCCCTCCACCCACAACCAGACCCCTCCACTTTCCAGCACTGGCCTGGCCCAAACCACTGCCTCCACTAAGCACGCCAGCCCAGGGCCCACGGCCAAATTCTCCCCAGCCATGGAAACCTGCCATGATGCTGCCTGGAAGGAACTTCTGTCTCCTTGACAGCCCCGCTTAACTCCCTCCAGCATGTCACCTGTCCTTTCTAGGACCATCCCTAACTCTGGCTTTATTCATCCCCGTTTTCCAACCCTAGTAAGTGTTTGCTAAAAGACAGACAGACTCAATGCATTTGACCCATGGACACCAGTGCCCTTTGCCCAGATGTGGAGATTGAGGCCCAGAAGGCAGGGATGACTCACCCAGGGTCACATAGCCCAGGGTATCACAGGGCCCCCACCTGCCCCGTCATCCCCAGGGCAGCTCCTCCAGGACCTGTGCCTAGCACAGGACCTGCACACAGTTGCTTCTCCATATTGAACAGAACTCTCCAAACCAGAGGGTCCCAGCAATGTGGTTCCCACATCCCAGCCCCCAGTGAGCTTGAACTCAACCCTTCAGACAGACAGAAGTCGTGGAGGGGAGAAAGGCCGGGCACTGACCTCAAGCAGGGATGCAGCTGTGGCCAGCGACGGCGAGAAGAGGACCTCACAGGCATCCAGATTTTCAAATGTGCGGGCTGTTGGCAGTAAGGGGCACAGCATCAGGGGAGGGAGTGTGGGCAACAGGGGCAAGGGGACTGTCCTAAGAGGACTAGGCTGTCACTCCTGCTGCCGGGGTCCTGCCCTGTCTAGGGAGGGCATCAGCACTGTGACTAAATGCTTCCCCGGGTCAAGGTGTATTTGATTAATGTTCTCACCATGAGACTGCAGGCACCATGAGGGTAGGGACCATGTATGCCCCACACATGGCACCATGCCTGGCATTCAAGGAACAGACACTGGTTATTGCAGCTCTCTCCCTACTCCCAGGGCTCTTGGCAGCAACCCTGGCTCCTGTTAGACAAACTTTGGATTGCCCGTCCCAACATGTGCTCTGTTCTCAGGGCCTTTGCACAAGCTCTTCCTTCTGTCAGCTTACATTTCCCTGTGTCTCTTAGTCTTTCAAGATGACTAGACTGTGATCTCCTTAGTGCTGGGATTATTCATTTCCTGGACACATTTCCTGGGGCTCCTACTCTGCCTGGGGACCATGCTGGGAACCAGAGGCAAGAGCAGAGTGAGACCCGCCACCTGCCTCAGGGGACCACCTCCCAGCCTGGCACACAGTGGGTGTCCAAGAATGTTAGATGAGTGAACGTGTTCCCTTCCCTAGCCTTCTCCCTTTCCAAAGATGGCTATCCAGTCACGCACACCTTACAATGATTAGTTCAAAGATAAACCCTCTCTCTAAGACATCTGACTTTAAAGAAGAAACCAACTTTGAAGTGAGTCTTAAAGGGTCCATAGACAACTCCCAATATACTTTAACTGTACCTTTCCATGGTGGACTGTCAGCACAGCGACACTACACCCAACGCTGATTTCAAGCTAGCAGACCTGTTCAAATCTACCCACAGGCGAATTCTTCCCAGCTTCCATCCCAAAGAGGGCATGTGTTGGGACAGAAAATGAGCCACCAATACCGTGTGGGCAGCAAGGCACTGCACTGCCCTTGGCGCAGGGGTGGGGCAGGGCAAGGGCAGCGCAACCTCACCCTCATACTGCAGGTTGCCCAGGTGCAGGATGGCGGCCAGGAGCTTCAAGATCTCCCAGTTCTCGGTGTCAGTGAACATGAGCACCTTCATGGCGGAACGGATGTTGGCGTACTCCTGGCTGTCCACCCGGCCCTCACAGGTTATGCAGTTACCCTGGTGGGCAGGGTGGGAGAGTGGGGTGCAGAAGGATGTCAGTGTACCCCCAAAGGGGCAGTGCCTGGCTGCCTGCCCAAAAGGCCCTTTCTGCCTGACAGGCCAGGCCAGCCTGGGGCCCTGGGCGCTGACCTTACCTGGTGAGCACCACAACTCCTCCAGAAAGTCTGGAGGGTCTAGAAAGCCCGGGCTCCCCAGGAACTCATTCTCCACACCTGGGGGTGCTGGTGCCCCTTCTTCCCACGAAGAAGAGCAGACAGGTCACTGATGCCAAGCCAGCCCCTGTTGCCCACCTGGCAGTCACAGCACTTAGGCCCTACTAGGCTCCTGTAGCCCCCCCAGGGATACCCACTATCAGGGACTTGACCCCCTAGGCAGGTACTGCCTGGTGGAGACAGAGGAGAGAGGTAACTGCATACAAGCAGGGCATCGACGGGGGCACACCGCATCTTCTATGTGTCTACAAGATGTGTGTGTGTGCGTGCACGTGTGCGCCAGCCAGCTACAGGAAGTGTCCAGGGTCACCTGTCACACCTACAACACACACATGCACATACATGCACATGCTTCAGGTGCCGTAGCCCACATGTACGTCCATGTGGCCTGGCCCACCCCAGCCCAGCCCAGGCAACCAGACATGGGCTCTCCCCAAGGCTAAAGGAGTGGTGCTCCCCAAGCCAGCCTGCCATGTGCATGCCTCAAGGTCCCCCATCCTTTGCTTGGTGGCAGCAATGGCCAGGGGCCCACTTCTCCTTGGTGTCCAGACAAGCCAGCAAGAAGCTGGCACCTGAGCCCTGTGACCAGTGAGACCTCAAGGCTGAGTCTGCAGCAGCCAGCTCCCTGCAATCCTAGGGTGGATGCCCCCCTAGCCAGGTGCCCGCCTGCGCCTCACCATGGCCAAGTAGTTGTAGTCAGAGGCCTGGCCCAAGCCCAGCTTCTTCTTCTGATCTTCACTCATGCCCTCCAGCATGCAGTAGAACACGTGGTAGTTCCTTTCATCTGGGGCCTGAAAATGTGGGCACAGTGTTGGGGGCCAGGGGAGGCGGGCTGGAGGAGGCCATCAGCATCTAGCCTGGGATGATGGTCTACTATTTTAACAAACGGCTTGTGGAGAAGCCCATCGGTGGGTTTCATGGTGGGGTTTCCAGCACAGAGGCAAGCAGGCAGCAATACAGGCAGGTAGGGGAGCATCAGGGCCACACAGACCCCTGAGGCCAGGGACCTGGGTCTATTCCTGCATCCCTGGGGCTCAGGCCCACCTGGCGACAGACGCGCGACTTCTCCAGCAGGTACTGCTCAATCTTGGCGCCCTCGATGGCGCCCCGCTTGTTGAAGTGGATGTCGATGTACTTTCCGAAACGGCTTGAGTTATCGTTGCGGATGGTCTTGGCATTCCCGAATGCTGTGGAGTGAGTAGGGTGTCACTGGCAAAGCCCTCTCCCGCTCCACTGCCTGGTCCCACCATCGGAACCGTGGCCCTACCTTCCAGAATGGGGGTGGCCTCCAAGACCTGCTGCTCAATCCATGAGTGTTGCCCACTGATGGCTGCCAGGAACTGCAGGATCAGCTTTGTGCTCTCCGTCTTCCCAGCCCCAGATTCCCCACTGCAGAGGAAGGGAGTGGCAGGACCTGTCACAACCTACAGGGACTCCCCACCCAACTGGAACTCAGCCCAGGCTGCACCATCCACCAGCTCCCCCATCTGTAATACCGGCTGACAATATGGACCCTCCAGGGCTGGGGCAGGGCTCAAGGGCCCAGTGCTCTACCGCATTCTCCTTCACCTTCATTCAGACACAAACACCCCTGCATCTGTACTTGCCATAGAGAACAACGCATATTAGACGTGCAGTCAATGCTCTGTCTTTTACCCTCTGTCCGAAAGAAAATAGGAGCCTGAGATGTCAACTGACCACAACTTAACAGGAGCCAGCAGTAAACAAGGCTGGCCTCAAAAGCTAACGTGAGCTTTGGTAGCGTAGAGATATAATACCTGAGAAAGGGGAGGTGATTTTCTACATTGTTACACAGCACAGAGTACATAGGTCTGGTTCCTGAGGAGCTTGATGGCATTTCCGATAGCACGGGCAATCCCTAGAGGTATCAGCAGGAACCCACAGCTAGAGCTCTCGGTCCTAAGCCTGGAGCTCCACACAGGTGCTGGGCCGCCCACCTGATGATGCAGCACTGGTCACGGCTATTGCGTTTCATGTTGAAGTAGCAGTTGTCAGCAATGGCAAAGATGTGGGGGGGCATCTCCCCAATCTTCTTGTTGGTATACTGGCGGATGTGCTCTGGTGAGTAGATGGAGAGCAGCTGGTAGGGGTTCACGGCCACCAGGATGGAGCCCGTATACGTCTGTGGGCAGCAAGAGATGGGGAGCTCACTGACTGTGTGGGAGACTCTGACTCTAGAAAGCTCTTGGGCTCTGCTCTGGAGGGAAGAGTCCTGGCTTTGGAGTCGTGTGGGTGGACCTGGAGCCAGAATCGGGCCTCCTTAGGAGCTGGGGCAGGGCCATCCATCCAGCACTGGGTCTGGCTCGGAGTTAGTGCTCAGTGACATTTGATGAAGAGTTAGGTGGTGTCTCTACGCCTAGATTTCCTTCTCTTTATCTGTAAAAATGAGTATAACTGCTTGTGAAGATTAGAGGAGGTGGTATCTTTTAAAATTCATGGCACACAGTAGGTACTCTGCAAATGCTGACTCCCACCATGGGCTTCAGGCCCTGTATCCCAAGCTTTTGGAGTGAAATTAATCAACGAGACCATGTCCGGGGGGAGGCCAGGTTGGTGAGGGAGAGGGGTGTGAGAAATGAGCTATAAAGAGCTGAAGGAGCTGGGGTAAGTGGCTTGGGGGCTGGGTGGGCCCCACTCTCTGTAGCACTGCCCCAGGACAAAGGGAGATGCTGTGCTCTGGGGGAGAGAACACCTCCAGTCATCCTGCACAGCATAGGCACAGGGGCCAGGTGCACCTCAGATAGCCTTAAGAGGGTTCTCTACTTGGGCTCCTCTGTTAGTGCAAAGATCAGCTGTCTGTAGGCAAGGCTTCCTGTTGTGGGCTTGGGGTCCTGCCACAGGGGACAACAGGCTGGCCCTCCTGCCACCACAGCAGGGTGAGGCACTCAGGGTTACTTCTCCCTCCTCCCACCCCAAGTCTCAAACTTGAAAAGGTCAGGCAGGCCTAGACCATAATTGGCAGTGGATGTATTGATATCTGGGGCCTGGAGAGGCTGAAGAAAGATGTCCAGGGGAGGTGACAGTCCACCCTCCCCCTCCCATTCAGGGTTCAGTGCATCACAGCAGAGCCGCAGCTATGCCTCAGCAGCCTCAGCCTACCGTGGCCATGCAGGGAGCTGACTTCCCTGGCTGCAGGCACTGCATGCTAGGGGAAACGCCCACCCTGGGGCCAGGTGGGGCCAAGACCCAGCCTCCAGTCCTGCCTTGGCTGTCCTGGACCAGGACAGCTGGCCAGAAACTGCCCTTCTCTGGGCCCAGGAAGACCTTCCTTTCCCACCTAAGCCTCTTCCTCCAATCAGCCCATGGAGGGAAGCACTTGAGCCTCACTGTGCTGACCTACTAACCATGCCATGAGAGCCAAGCAGGAAGAGCTAGGGTGGGGTGGGGGTGGGAGGTTGGAGGGGAGCAGCCAGGCCAAGCAGGCAACCAAATAAGACACCAGTTGGAGCCGGCTTTCTGTGCCACACTCACCCGCCCTCCGCAGTTGGTCTGAGGTTGCAAAGAGTAGAGCAGAAGAAAAGGAAGCTGGTCAGTGGGGAATAGGGGCTATAAGAGCATTTTCCACGAATGGCACCCACATGGCTCAGGGCTGCTGAACTCTCAGATCAGGCCCTGCCCTTGGACCCCTCAGGCACGGTCCCCTACAGCTCGGCCCTGCCCAGCCGTGGGAGCTGGCTAGATTCCGGTGGAAACTTGCATCAGACTAGGAACCAGCCCCAAAGAACGTCCCTTTGGCAAACCTCAGTTTGCTCATTTGTAAAAGGGGAGGTTAACACCCACTTCCCTTGGCTGTTGTAAAGACTAAAGGGAAAAGACATAATTTTGCCAGGTGCCTGGTACATAAACGCCACCTTCCTTTCTCTCTTTTGAGGCAGAGTCTCGCTCTGTCGCCCAAGCTGGGTGCAGTGGCTCAATCTCAGCTCACTGCAACCTCCATCTTCTGGGTTCAAGAGATTCTTCTGCCTCAGCCTCTCGAGTAGCTGGGATTCCAGGCATGTGTCACAATGCCCAACAAAACTTTCTTCCTGATTTCTTCTTAATAATGTGATGCTCAGCCATCTGGCCCATGATCCCCACACAGCACAGGCTGATGCCATGCAGCCATTCAACAACCCTCTGCTGAGACACACGGGGAGGCTGGGGTGTGAGGGCCCTGATGGAGGCACCTAGATCTCATGAGGTAGGGGTGTAGGGGAGGGAGAGCCAGGGGGCCCGCCCACGAGTAGCAAGCACAGAGACGTGAAAGGGTGTGACATTTGGGAGGTCTGCTGCTGAAAGGTCACCCCGGCAGTTGTGGGGATGAATGGTAGTCACCCAGGCTGGAGACAGAGGCCGTTTCAGACCTAATGGACCAGCCTCCGGGAAGTGGTCAGAGCTCAGTGGAGGGATGCCCTGGGAGCAGGCTCCGTGGCCACATGCAGGGCACGGGCAGTCCAGAGAGGGAAATGGGGGATGCTGAGACGCTCTGAGAAGCTGGCCCAGGGCTGGGGCTAGCCTTCTCCCACCCATGGCACCTACGGCCTTCTCCACTCTGCCCACAGCCCAGAGGGTCCTCCTGCGCATGAACCCTTCAGCCCTGAGCCTCCTGACATCCCTACTTGATGCCACTGGCACGTCCAGACCAGAGCTCCCCCTTCCCTCCAACCCTGCTCTCTCCAGCCTTCCCAACTTGACCAACAACGTCACCACATCTCTCACCCAGGGCAGGAACCTGGGGAGCCCCTGGACACCCCTCCCTCACACCACTCCCACTCTCCATCTGCATGCCGCCTCCCTGGCCAGGCCACGCTCATTTCTCAGCAGCCCACTGCAGGTGCCTCCCCACTGGGCTCCCGGCTTCCACACTCGCCCCCACAACAATCTATCCTCCACTCAGAGCTGCGCCGGCTTTTAAAACATCTAACCACATCATCCCTGCTGAAAATCCTCCAGCGGTTTCCCACAGCCTCCGGACAAAGTCCAAATGCTCTTCCTGCCCACAAAGCCCCAAGCCCTGGCCCCTGCCACCCTCGTCAACCTCAACCCACAACCAAGAGGCTCCATTCATATGAAACTTTCAGTTAAAAGCACCACACTCCAACCCCTGCCATCTCAGACCAGGGACACACTTCCCCTACCCCTTTACCCGGATAATTCCTTCTCATCCTTCAGTTCCAAGCCGAGATGACGCCTCCTCCAGGAAGCCAGGCACCTTCCTGTACAATCATCATAGCCACAGGTCTCCTTCAGCATGCCCAGCTGATTCCTCTACAGTCCCCATTCAAGGCCTCCATCCCTCAGGGCCTGTCACCATGCATGGCACATAGGAGATGCTCAGCAACATTTGCTGAGTGGCTGAAAGAGCAACTAGATCAATGGGCGGGGAAGTACTGGGTGAACAGCATCCACCACCAGCCACAGCAACCGGCAGGGAAGGTAGCGAGGGGACAGGCCTGTCAGCAGCACTGAGGCAGCCCCAGCTACGTTGACGGGAAGGGCGGTCGGGATGTGGCCAGTGGAAAACCACAGAACAGCGTGGAAGGGATGCTACCATCTGTGCAGAAAAAATGAATACTCTTTTGTATATGTATGTATGCATGTATGTATCTACCTAACTACTACAAAACAAATAAAAGAAACGAGTCCTCTTTCCTCGGTGAGGAGGATTCTTTCCAGCAACAGGGCAAGAGCAAGCCCTCTTGGGCTCAGGACTTTGCAGCTCCTGCTCCATCACCCCTTTTACTCCTCAGAAGGCCTCGGGAGGTGTGGTCATATTCCCCTTTCGCAGATGAGAGAAGCGAGCCTCCAGTAAGTGGGGAGACTTGCCAAGGTCACACAGCAGATGTGTGGGGGGTGGGGTGAATGAGAAACCCTGGCACCAGAGCCCCAGCTCTGGCCTCTCCACCTGGGCTTCCCCAGATCCCAGAAACACACCCACAGGACCTGCAGAGCCAGCAGCTGGGGTCTCCTGAAGAGGAGGCTGGCCACCACTGGCAATGAGACCCTGGCCCTATCCGGGCTTCTGTGCCCATTGGTCCTCCAAGGTCTTAGCACTGCTCCCTGAGCCCTCTGGCCTGTCTCTCTGACTCTAAGGATTCAGACTGGCAGAGAATGAACGCCCAGCACAGACCTCTTGCTCAAATCTCTAGTAGTAAAATCTGCCCTGCGGAGCCACAGGTTGGGTGGGGAGAGAGAAGGACTGTTCCCAAACCAGGGATACAGCACATGTGGCCCCTAGGGGTCCCCAGACAGAGCTCAGGGGGCCTCTCTGAGGCCACAGAGATGTAGCAGGAATCAATTTCACCGCCTCCAGGAAGCACCCAGGCCTGTCGGCTCTGGGGACTTCATTAGCATTTAGCAGGCCATGGAGACCAAGAACACATCCTGGGACTCACAAGTCTTCCCAGAGCCACAGAGGTGCCCACTCCATGCAGTTTCCCTGTTGTGCCTACGAAAGGCTGAGACCAGACAGGGATAGGGACGTCCCCAAGGGCACACGCCAAGACTGGACACCAGCCTCCTGCCTCCCAGATCAGGGCTCCAGCCTCTGCTCAGCGTTAGAGAGCCCTGGGTCCCCACCAGCCCTTCCACCCAACGCGGGGACAGTCCTTGCTCTCTGGGCATGCAGTGAGGGGTTGCTAAATGTTCTCTAAGTGCCTTTCCTCATCCTGGAGTGGCTAGGGCTGATGTGTGGCCCTGGGATGCTCTCTTGGGCTCCTGGGGACAGGGAAGCTGGAGGCAGGAGAGCCCAGGACAGGCAGTCGAGAACAGAGCATGCACCGGCCCAAGGCTGTGAGCTGGCCATGGTAATCGGAGGAAGTTCTGAGTGCATGTGTTGTGCCCAGGGTAATCCAATCCATGAAGGGACAGGGGGTTACCATGGTTAGGGACAGGTACAGTTTCCGGGTGGAACAATGGCCCGGTTGCTTCTTCAAAGCCCTGCTCTAATCCTACCTCATCCACCAAGTCACAGAATCACGAACTCGGTGAGTCAAGGAAACCTCTTTGAATCCTGCAGTTCTTGAGCATGTCCAAGAGACACTGAGAATCTAAGGTTGGCGGACTATTGGAGCTGAAGCCCTTCCAGGTGCCACAGCGTGGTTTCCTGGCCAGGCATCCTGGACAAGAAGGCAGCTTAGACACCTACCTGGGCCCCTACCCCATCCCTCCACAGGGGATGGCCCCGCCTCCTCCCTCTCACCCAGAAAATAAGTCAGAAAGGTTATGTGAGAACTTCAAATGAGGCAAATGGTTCAGATTTGGGGCCTTTCTGGAGAACCCATAAATCCCTGAAGTTATTTTCTTTGAAACTCTCCTGCAGGATGTAATGTCCAAGCAATCCTCTGCTGGCCGCCCGGGCATCAGCTCACCACCCTCCTAACTTTACAGACAAGATTCACTGAGCCCACAGGGTCTGAAGTTTTTTCCTCCCTCTCCCTTATGAATCCTGTTTTTGCCTTTGTTCCTAGATGCAGCTGACCTACCGACTCCCTCGCATGAGGACCAGCTTGCCTGCACTGTGGCTGACCCACAGGCTTCAAGCCCCTGAGCGATGCTGAGACACTGGTCTGCAGGAGGCCTGGTGGGACAACTTCCATCTTACCCAGCTCCTCCCCTGAGACGGGGCCCTCTGCGTCTCCTGACAGGAGAGTGGGCCTTGGGTTCCAGCCTTGGCATAGGACTAAGACAAAGCATTGGCCCTGGAAGTGCCCTGCAGGCAGGTAGACAGGCTCCCTGCTCACCTAAGACTGCCCAGGCCTGGGTGAGTGGCCACAGAGGACCCCAGCACCCACCAGTGACCACTTGCCCTCCAGGGAAAGGAACAAAGAGGGGGCTGCCAAGAAGTGGGGTGTAGACACCAGCAGGTCCTTGTGAGATACAGCAGGTGGGTGTCCCTGCCCTGGGCTTAAGTTCTAGCTCCTCCCCGCTGCCTGGGTGATGCTGATGACATCTGGAGGTACCCTCCATGTCCTGCCCCTCTAAGTGCAGGTGAGGCCTGACTGAGGAACACAGTGAGAGGGGCTTCGTCAGGGCTAGAGGGCTCTCTGCCAAAGTCACTTCCTGTGCCCAAACAATGGACGGCAGGGAGCCACATGCAGCCTCTCCTCTGGAGCCTAAAGCTGCAGAGGGACCTAGAGTCAGAGAGTGGCTGAGGACTGAGGACCTCTCTGGCAGCTGAGGGACCATAATTCAGGGCTTCTGAGAGGGACTGAACCCCTGGCCCTGAGAGCTCCTTGTCGTGATTCTTCAGTGACAACACCTGGGGCTCTCTGAGACTTTTCCAGCCCTGGGCCCTGGCACCCCTTCATGGTCCTGACAACCTGAGGGATGCTGTGCCTGCCGATCACTCACGAGCATGGCCCTGCCTCCAGCATTTATTCAGGCCATGCCCCTCCTGAATGCCATCTCTACCAGCCAACCTCATCCACCTCCAGAAGCCCAAATACCGCTCCTCTGAGCTGGGAGCCAAATCACTCCTGCAGACCTGACACCTCCCCTAGTAATGCCCCTAGTACCAGCCTTCCCTGGGCCTGGGTCTCGAGATAATCAGGCCGGCACTGCGTGGGAGGGAAGGGGATCCTTCCTGCTCCCTGCTGGGGGTTGCACCTCCTTGGTTTCCTTTGCCCTTGCACTGCTGGAGGATGGGGCTGGGTCAGAAGCAGGCAGTGACCCGGGCACGGCACCTCTCTGGGCCTGATTAAACCTGCGGCGTCTCAGTTTCCCTGTCTGCAACTGGGCTATGGGGTAGAGCAGCAGTTCTCAGAGTGTAGACCAAAGACCCCTGGGGGTCCAAGACCCTTGCAGGAAGTCTGCAAAGTTTTCTCTTTTCCAACTACACATCTGTGAGGCCAAATTTTCTTCATACACTTCAGCCAAAATATCCCATCAGACTGGACATTAAGCAGAGATGAGAATCCAGTTGGCTTTATTAAGTCAGACATTAAAGAGATTTGAAAAAACCTGTAAAACAATGCTACTCTTCTCACCATTTTTTTTTATTTTGGGAAATGTCATTTTTAGTAAAAATGTTATTTATGTTATCTTATAATAGATTTATCATGATTACTTTTTCAAAAATTAATATGTTTCTAAATGTCTCAGTTTTAACTTCTAATATGGCAAATATCTACAGATATAACTCAGTATACAAAAGTCCTTTGGGATCCTCAATAATCCTCAATAATTTTTAAGAACATAAAGGGTTCCTGTGACCACAAAGTGTGAGAAGCTCTAGAGTAAATGATCTGCACGGACCCTTATTATTCTGCTCTTCTCTGAGCTCAGCCTCTTGGAATCTGCTGTGTCCTGGCTGGGGAAGACATCTTTATTTGTCGTCTTGAGTTTGAAGGTGGAGAGTGGTGTGTGTGTGTGTGTTTCTAATATCAAGGTTTGAGGGGAGGAGGAGCAGAGCATGGTCCCTCCTTTAGCACCCTCCTGAGGACATCCATCCATCCTCTCTTGCCCCTGAGGCCTGATGGCAGGTCCTAGCCCCTTAGCAAACACACAGCAGAGCAGCCCTTCTGTGCCTGGGCAAAGCACCAAGCGGCTCACTGACTCCGCTCTGGCCTTCCATTGGTTTCAAGGCCTAGAGAGACACATGAAAACTGTGTAGTACAAACCGCTCCCCACCCCAACCACACCACAAAAGCC
>NW_012103810.1:3215350-3228730 GCF_000951045.1 Mandrillus leucophaeus
CACGCCGGCGGGGCGGCACTCACGTAGATGAGGTGGTCCCGGTAGCGGATAAGCAGGTTGCGCAAGATGCCCGCCTCGTTGAGGTCCCCTAGGCGGATCATATCCTCCACGCCGTGGACCGATGTGGGGTGCATAGGCTTGATGTGCGTAGCGTTCTGCGGGGAGATCCAGTGTTCCTGCGGGGAGCCGGTGGCCAACGTCAGCGCGCTTCAGGGGAAGGGGCCGGGATGGGCGGGAGCGCGGGGTGAGCGCTAACCCCGGTAAGGGCCTTGACCTCTCTGGCGGTCAAACACGGTCAGTTCTAAGAAGGTTGAGCCTTTCAGGATGGTACTAGCCACCTCTACCCCTCAAGGACGGCTCCTTCTCTTAGGGGATTCTCTCGCAGACCTAAGAGGTGGGCAGGGCAGGGATTTTGGCCCCAGCTGACTGCTGTCAGTAAGGGGATCAGAGTTCCCTCAGGCCCTCTGCAGGATGGAGTGGAAAGGGTACTAATTAGAGGTAGACAGGCTTGGTCTCAAATTCAGGCTCCGGTGGAAAAAAAAAACATTAAAAAGTGATTTCAGGCCGGGCGCGGTGGCTCAAGCCTGTAATCCCAGCACTTTGGGAGGCCGAGACGGGCGGATCACGAGGTCAGGAGATCGAGACCATCCTGGCTAACACGGTGAAACCCCGTCTCTACTGAAAAATACAAAAAACTAGCCAAGGTGGCGGGCGCCTATAGTCCCAGCTACTCGGGAGGCTGAGGCAGGAGAATGGCGTAAATCCGGGAGGCAGAGCTTGCAGTGAGCTGAGATGCAGCCACTGCACTCCAGCCCGGGCGACAGAGCAAGACTCCGTCTCAAAAAAAAAAAAAAAAAAAAAAGTGATTTCAGATAGTGCCAAGAATACCTCAACAGGTGTATGTGGTGGAGAGTCATGGGGGGAGCTGCTTGAGATGGGTTGGTTGGTCAGGGTCTGCCCCTCTGAGGGGGTGGCATATGAGCTGAGGCATGAAGGAAGAGAAAGAGACCACTGTAAAAAGATTGGGGGGTGGGGGCGGGGGGCCAGAGGGCTCCAGGTCCAGGGAACAGCAAAACAACGGCTCAGGCCCGAAAAGCCTTGGCACATTCAAGGGAAAGATGGAAGGCCGGGTGGTAGCAGTGGTGCTGGGGAGAAGTGGACCCACCAGGCGGTATTTCCTGGGGCTTGCTGATGAGCTGTGGGAGCAAGGGGTGTGAACTCTCGGGACCTGTGAGCTGAAGAGGAGGACACAGGTTGCTTGCCCAGCTCTCCTTACTCTGCAGTATTCCCCGGCTGCCCTGTGGTGGCAGATGGGTGAGCATTTGGGAAGTGCACCGGCTCTTTCAACAAGCTGGCAAAGCCCTGGTTTCCTCAGGGCCCTGGGGCCCTCCCCGACCCCAGTGGGGGGTCTCCAGCACCTTCACAAAATCCCAGACTTTCAGGGAAGTGTGGCCACCGCCTGAGTGTACCTCAGCCCTCCCATCCCCAAATGCCATGACCAAGTAGCCCCAGGACCTGCCTTTTGGGGGAAAAGGGGGCCTCTCTGCCATCCCCCAGCTCAGGCCCTGAGACTTGCTGAGCAGATGTGATGCACACGCCATGTCCTCCCCCACCTGCTCCTCCTCCGGGTCCCTTCTGGCAGAGCCAACCCCAACAGCTGGACACTAGCATGAATCTGGACATCAGCTCCCCACCACCACCACCCCAGTCCAACGGGTCACCCAGTCCTGCCCATTCAACCCTCTAAAAGGCTGCTGAGTGGGCAGTGCCCTCCTCACCACCTTCAAGCCCACACCCTGATTGAGACCACCGTTTCTCACTGGCCCTTCCATCAAATCCTTCATCCCCTGGTCCTTTGCTGAGGAACGCTCCTGACCCTGTCACTCTGGGGCTCTCAGCCCTTCCTTAACTCCCCTGGGCTCCTCAGCCTGGCATCAAGGGCCCGCATGTGCTGGACACAGGGATCCCTAACCTCCATCCCAGCTACCCCTGGCACTTCCTAGCCAGGGAACATGGGTTTCGTGTCCCCAAAGGCCTCTGTGACTTTGCTCCACCATTCCCTCTACCTTCTTTCTCCTTAGCCTTCGAGGCTTGGCTCAGAGGTTTCCCAGCTTCTGAAGCCTCCCCTGACAGTGCTGGCCACCCTCACCTGTGCTGTCCCCCTGCCTCCAGGGCCACATCTGAGGCCACGGTGTCTCGCACAGGGGCTAGGCACAAATGATGTGGCAGGGAGCCTCTGATGGGACAGATGGCTGGCTGGTGACTGTAGGGGACCAGGTCTGAATGAGAGGCAGAAGTCAGTCATGGAGAGACCCCAGAAGTCCCCCATTTCAGCCCCCTCACTTCACATGAGAAAACAGGCTTGGAGGACGGTGGCAGCCTGCCCAGGCCCTCAGGGGGATCAGGGGCTGCGCTGGGCAGAGCCCCCCAGCCCAGTTTCCCTGACACTCCATGGCACTTCCAGGCCAGCAGCACTTCAACACAGGGTAGGCTCTCATGCAGCCTCCCCAAGGCGAGGGGTTGGGTGCTGACGTTAGGGAACCTGCCTGGACTTTCCAGTCCCGTGTGGAACATTCCTCTCTCCCAGGCACCCTATGTCTTATACAAGCTGATCCCGTTGGAAAATCTCCCCACGCCGTCCCTGCTCTGTGCCTCTATCCTAGGCTCCAGTGTGGACAGGAGGGGAGAGGGCTCCTGGGCAGGCTGTCTGCCATCCCCATTTGACCCCAACCTCAGGTCCCCACATCCCTCCCCAAAACAGTTCCGCACACAGGTTGACAGTGCTCAGTCACGGCATGACCCTGGACCCCAAAGTACATCAGTTTACCCTCCTGAGCCTCCACGTCCTCAGCTGCGAAATGGGAATGAGAGTAAGCTTCCCTTCTTCCCAGGGTTTTGGGAGGACTGATGGATGCGATCACGACATCCATCTTTGTTGACAGCTTTCTCCTGCCAGGTCTGTAGAGTGCTGCTGCTTGGTAAATGCTCAGCCAGAGCTGGGCATTGTCACTCTACTGCCTTTTGATTTACATTTGCTCTTCTAACATCCCTAACAGAGAATCACTGACCCCATTTAACAGTGACGAGTCTGACTCAAGAGGTAAAATGACTTGCCCAGTAGCTGTGCCGCTCACACTGTTTCCTGCGTGGGAGGACTCCCAACAGAGGCCAGCACCCTTCAGGTCAAGGTCCACAGGTACCTACCAGGGGCCAAAGTGTAACCAGGGCAGTAGCTGAGGCCTGGCCTGAAGGAATGCCAGCAACTGGGGGAGGGGAACACGGTCAATTCCAGGGACCAAGTACGCCTTTGGGAAAGAGCTGGCCTGGACTGAGTGGGGACAACTTGCTCCCTAGAGGAAGGGAAGGAGGGGTGTATCTGGCAACAGAAATGGCTTGGACAAAGGCAAGACACTGGGATTCCAGTGGGGACTGGAACCATAACCTTTCATTCATCACTCGGCGAGTCTTTACCAAGAGGTTTCTCTGGGCAGACCCCTTGATGAACTCTGGGGAACCAGATGGGACTGGCCTGTTCCCTGCTCTCAAGTTGCTAGGAGTCTGTGGGCAGACAGAGGGGTAAGAGATGACAGCCTGGAGTGGGGAGAGAGGGGATGGAATGGGGGTGGGAAAGGCTTGTAAAGAAGGGGTCTGGAAGCCCTGGGGGTCCAATGCCACGGATGCAAACCCCAGCCTCCTGAAATGCCCCTGCCAGCCAGTCATGCCCACCCCTCCTGCAGCCCCCACTCTCAGGGCCTGGGTGGAGGAGAAGCGGAAGGGGACCTTTGGGATTCGGTGACTCAGAGTTACGGGACACCATCTGACATGCAACATGACCCAGGTGAAACTCAAGCCTGCAGACAGAGTCCCTGGTCCTCACCCTGGGGGCTCTGGGCAGGTTAGCAGGCCCGTCTGTGCTGCCAGCCAGCCTGTGCCTCCCCTTCTGGGGCTGCACCCTCACAGTAGCTTCCTAGAGGGTCCTAGAACTGGAGCCTCTGGAGCGATATTGGAAGCACTTCGGTTCTACAGCCCAGGGGCCAAAAATGTGATTAGCAGAACCTGAGCCCTAAAGTCGCCACTGAGATAATGCTGACAGGGGAGACTCACGCACAGAAGACAGAAGTCCTGGGTTCTAATGCCAGCACCACCACTTACTAGCTGTGTGACTGGCTGCATGGTCCCTCTATGTGCCTCAGTTTCCTCATGGGGTAACAGTTCTTTCCCTCCCTGCCTTCCACAGATGCCATGAGAGTCCAAAGACAGAACTTGGGTTAAAGGGCCTTGTAAATGCTGAGGGGATGCACGTGAGGGCTGCAGGAATATGTGGGATGCTCCTGCCCACTCCATGTCAATCCTGGCCTCGAGGATCCTGAGCCCTCCTCTCATCCCCAGCAGAGCCTCGGTTTCAAGTCCCTGCACCCTCTTTCTCCTGACTCTCCTCCCTCAGACCAGGAGGCTAAGACAGGTACTCAGTCCAGTTCTATGTCCCCAGCCCCTGGCACACCATGGGGCACAGCCCACATTATGGCAGAGCTGAATCTCCCTGGGTTCTTCATATCCCTGCTAAGCTGCACCTGTGTGCCCTGCACCCCATCTGCATACCCCCAGTGACACACACATGTGCACACATGCTCAGAGGCCCCAGAGCTTCCCCTCCGGGCCTGCATGTGAACCAGCCACCTTCTCCAGGGCAGGCCCCTGACTTCAGACCTCTCCGAGGCCCCACTATCACTACCTAGAAAACTTACACTTCTGGGGTCCCTTTCCTTTTGGGCCACAGATAAAGGGTTAATCTGTGAGACCAATTTCCGGGACAGTGTCAAGGTGGACAGTGGATTCATGTGATGTCAGTAACCCAATACAGTAAGGCTGTGGGCGTTCATTTAACTTTCAGACTAGCACTAACTTCACTGAGGTATTCTACACGTGTGATCTCACATATGGGTCAACAGCCCTGTGAGATACTTACTATTATCCTCATTTTACAAAGAGGAAACTGAGGCTCAGGAGGGAAGGAGACTTGGCCAAGTCTGCACAGCTAACAAGTGGATGAGACGGGATTTGAATGCAGTCAGTCTGCCCCCAAAGCACCTCCGTGTCTGAGGAGCTTCTAGCCTGATCCCCCAGCACTCAAACCCCACCATACACACACACATCTCTAACACTAGGCAGAGTGAACTGAAGTGCTTGTGGAAACAGAACAAGTAGCCTGAGGCAGGCAGGGGGTTCCCTCTTGCTGGGTTGCTGGGGAAGGCTCATGGAAGGAGGCATCTGAGAGGCAGGAGTGGGGGCACGGGCACAGCCTCCATCTCCTTTAGATCATCTCCCTGCCTTGAGGCAGCTGTCAGCCCAGATCGTCCCCCAAGGCATGGGGCAGGAGGAGGGAGGGGACTACTCACATTGCCTTCATCGTCCACCACCTGGATCTGCCCAGAGTCGCAGAGCTTCACCACTGCCCCGATGGGCACATCAAACTCCTGCCCCGATCTCAGGTCCATCCACACATAGTCCCCCTATGGGCGAGAGAGAGTCCCAGGCCAGGTGAGCAGGGAGCCCCCTTCCAGGCAGCCCTGTATCCCTCTGCTACCACGAGAGGCTCTGGGCCAACCACAGAAGGGGGAAGAGAAGGGGACTCACACTAGAAACCTTCTGGAGCAGGGCAGGCCCTGGGCTGGCCATTTATGCAATGTCATCAGTCCCTCCTCTAGAGCAGCCATGTTCCCATTTTACAGAAGAGTTAGCAGAGGCTCAGAGGGAGCCAAAGCCTCTTGAAGCCCAGCTCTCCCCATGGATCTACACTCTACATGTGTATGACAGATTCACTGGAGTCTAGACAGAAACACCAGACCACTCAAACCACTTCCTCTCTAACATGAGGTGACACCAGAGGACACCCAGACCGTGGGTGAGCTGCATCCTTCTTTACCTCCAGGGCCGATTTTCATCATCATCATGACAGCTTCCTCACAGGGACACCACTCCGTGCTGGGCCCTAGATAAGGGTTCAGCCACATTGTCTTCTGGCATGTGGGGAGCACCCTGACCTTGCAGGAGGATGTCGTTTTGCGTTTCTGTGGCATCTGGCCCAGGGCCTGGGTCTCACTACTCACTCAGTAAGGGATCGTGAGAGTCAAACGTAAAATCCCAAGTCAGAGAAATGGACTGAGAACAACCACATTCAGCACTGATGGATTCAACAGACATGTATTGATTACCTACTGAGTACAAAGTACTGATTAATCTAAATGCTGGGGGTTGAGCAGTGATTATGGAGTCTACATTCAAGTTAGAGGTGGTGACAAACAACTGAGCAAATAGATCAGCATGATCACTTTGGATACTGGGGTGAGTGCTGTCAAGGGAATAAACAAGCCAGTGGTAGAGAATGACAGGGCCAACCAACCTAGATCCAGTAGCCAATGGAGCTGCTCCATGGAGGGAATCGCTGAACTGACACCGGAAGGGTGACAAGCAGTCAGCCAAGGGAAAAGCAGGGGACAGTAATCCCAGCATAGGAAAGAACATGTGCAAAGGCCCTGTGGCAGGAAGGAACAGCCAGGAGGCAGGACCTAATGAGCAAAAGGGAGCTCAGAGAAGTAGACAGGGTCCAGGATACATAGGCCCTTTGTTGGCCTTGGGATACAAGCTTAGATTTTATTCTAATCCTAATAAAAGTATTCTTTTTTGGATGGTACTCAAACTCCCTAGGAGTGTGGAAGAACTCAGACATTCTAATAAGAATATAACTTAATATCAAATTGCAAACAAAAATGTAACAGCTGATAAAACTGATTCACAATGAAGTAAACCCATGGGAATGGTCTGACAGAATCTGTTCTGGGCTAGGAGTCAGAAGACTGGGTTTCAGGCCCTGCCTGGCCTTGGTGAGTCGCTGACCTCTTTGAGCCTCAATTTCCACATTTCTCAGTGAAGGCTGAACTCAGTGAGTCCAAGACCAACTCATTACTGTTTCAGCCTCCTCTTATTCCCATCAGAACCAGCTACAGTCATGCATTGTTTAACACCAGAGATAAGTTCTGTGCGAACATCTTGGAGTCATCGAGTGTACCTCACAAACCTAGATGTGTACTTCACTACACACCTAGGCTGGATGGGGTAGCCTCTTGTTCCTAGGCTACAAACCTGTACAACCTGCTACTGTACTGAATACTATAGGCAGTCGTATCTATGGTGTATATTTGTGTATGTAAACATATCTAAACATACACATGAAAGGAATAGTAAAATATGGTATTATAGTCTTACGGGACCACTGCCATCTATGTGCTTTCTTCCAGCCACAGCTGCCCCTGTGGACCCTCTCTTCATATGAATGGGAGGTTGGCACATGATAGAGTCAGGCTAGTCCCAAACGCAAACTTCCTCTCAGAAAAAGTAAGAAAACTTGGAGAGGCTTGGGAGTGGAAGAGAACTCCTGTTTACGGAGCATTCACTGTGGGCCTGGGCTCCGCAGGCTGCATCCCATAAACTGTCCCATTTAATCCTCACAGCTGCTTGTGCCCAAGCCCTGCTGCATTCTCCGACCCTGGGCTTACCCCTGACAGCCACCCCACACTGGGTCTGCTCCCCTTCCCCACTGGCCTGGAGCTCCCTAGGGTGGGGCTGAGTCTGAGTCCCTCACCTGTGGCTCCCCAGAGCCCAGCCCAGAGCGGGCCTCAGTGAAAGAGAAGGGGTGGGGAGCGCGTTCACTTGTGGGCGACAGTATGTGGCCAGGGGACTGTCTCCAATTTCTCTCCTCAAAGAGGTCAAGAAACATGCCCAAGGTCACACAGCTGTTTTGTGGCAGAGCCAGGACTGAAGCCCAGGTCTGAGAAACCCCAAATCCAGGGCTCTTTCCTGACATTCCCTGGGCCCAGCCCCACATGTAGCTCAGTGAGCAAAACAGGAAGCACTGATAGAGTCCTCTGTGCCCAGATGGCTCATGGGCCCTGAAGGCAAGCTGGAGACAGGCTGGGGGCAACTGGAAGGCAGGGGTCTAAGTCACCTGTATCCCCCAGCCCAGCACGGGGCCTGGCACACAGAAAATGTTTGTTTCCCCTGGGAGAAGATAAAATAACCAAAATCACAAAAAACTTCATGTGATCAGGAAATGCAGATTCCTAGAGGCTGAGTGAAGCACTTGGGGCCACACAGCAAACAGACATGACTAGAACTCTTCTTACTTAGGGCTGTCACCAAAGGGCAGTGACCAAACTATCTCTGCTCTAGGTCAGACTTAAAGAAACAGTTTCAGATGGAAGGGGAGAGGCCTCAGGGAGAATTCTGGGGTCTTAGGACTTCTGAAGGGGAACATTCCTGTGGCCCTAGGGAAAGTTGTTGAAGCATTGCAATGCAGGAAGGTTGTAAGGATCCTCATTTTACAGCTGAAGAAACTGAGGGCCAAAGAAAGAAAGGAACCTGGCCACAGTCACTCATCAAACCAGTGACTGACAGGACTGTTAGCATCTGGAGGAGAGAGCCAGGACCAAAACCAGGGTGGGTCAAGAGTCACTGGCTCAGAGGGAGAAGGGAGGGAGGAAGCCACGAAAGAAGATGAAGCTTCATTGAGGGGCAGGAGGCAGGTGAGAAAGGGGAACCAGGCTCCAGGTAGGACCCCACCACTCCCTTCCATTCCCATGGCTAGCCCCAGGCACCCCACCACTGCATCTGGCCCCATTCCTACACCATGTTCCGTGACAACTTTACACACTGTATGGGGCACCTTGCTTGGTCTCATTTTGAATGGAAGATCTCATTTGTGACATGACACATGCCTCAGCGTAGCTGTGTAACGTGGGGCAAGTCCCAGCTTCTCTCCTATCAAATATGTGACCAGGGCAGAGGGTCTCCCAGGCCCCAGTAGCTATGCAGGCTCCCAGTCCCACAGTCGTGACTTCCTAGAATGGATCTGTTCAAATGTTCTCAGGGGTACCCCAAAACCCCTGTGGGGCCTCCCCTC
Organism: Mandrillus leucophaeus; assembly: GCF_000951045.1. Taxonomy (NCBI): domain Eukaryota; kingdom Metazoa; phylum Chordata; class Mammalia; order Primates; family Cercopithecidae; genus Mandrillus; species Mandrillus leucophaeus. The sequence continues at coordinate 3,224,307 of NW_012103810.1, forward strand.
CAGGAAAGCCAGCACACATCCACAGTGAACACATAGTCAGGATGTCTATCTAGCTTGTAGTCCCAGCTCCACCACTAATGCTGTGTCTCTTTGGGTGAGGCACGCAATCTTTCTGGGCCTCAGTTTCCACCAGCCTTGAAATGGAAGGAGTCAGTGCATGTAAAGATGAGAGACCCACACAAATGCACATTGTTCTTTCTGTCTACCCTCCTTCCTCCCAGGCATCAAGCCGGTCTTGGGCCAATATTAATAATTCCCCATGGGGCCTTAGCCCTTTCTGTCTCTTCCTTACTCTAGGACCAGGCCTGGGGTCAGTCCCTGCTTATGCAGTCTGTTTCAGGACATTTTGCCCCTCGTTATCTTCGTGATCACTCTGGGACACTGGTTTTATCACCCCATTTTCACAGATGGGAAACGTGAGCCAAGCGTCTTGCCAGTGTCTAGTTGCTAAACATAGTTTGGAGAGGAGACCAGTGGGCCGAGCTTTCCCTTCCACCAGCGGTCAGCCAGTCCACAAACTATGGCTCGGGTCCCTCTGTGCACCTGGAGGTGCTCCCTGCTTTGGACCTGAGCAATGCAGGACACCCCTGCCCAGACATGGCCTGCCTGGCTTGGGTTTCCCAGATGCAAAACCTCCCCTCCCAGGAAAGGGCAGCTGCGGCCAAGTTCACGCTGGGGGAGGTCAGAGACCGCAGGTGGTATCCTAGGGCTGCAGTCCACGCACACCCTGAAGCTTAGCGACCCTGTTTGTGGCCCGCCCAGCTTCTAACGGGGAGAGGGGCGGGGTGGGGACTGAGGCCCGAGGCGAGGCGCCCTCCCCCTCCCATCTCCCCTCCCGGTCCGGGCCTCACCGGCAGGACAGCATAGGTCTTGAACGCCTGGTTCAGGCTGCGCACCAGCGCCCACTTGCCGAGCTGCGGGACGCGCGCGGGGTCGGCAGAGTCGGCGGGGTCGGCGGGGGGCTCCATGGCGCGGCGATGGCGGCACTGCTCCGGCTCCCTAATTCACCTAATCCCGTGCGCGCCGCCCGCCCCGGAACCCTAAACCGGGCCATCTGCCGCGGGTCCATGGCAACGGCGGCTTAGGTGACGCCCGCGGGCAGGACGGCGAGGGGGCGCCCGCACCACCCCGGCCCGCTCCGTCTCGGCGGAACCCCCCGCACCCCCACTTCGCCGTAAATTCCAGGCGGCCTCACTGGCACCGTGGCGGTAGGCCTGGGATAAACGTGGCACCTGGCACCGCACCTGACCGCAGTTTTGGAAAAAATCGGTGTGTTTTCTCTGGAAGGAAACACGAGGATGTTATGGAATAGAACGCGGTAAACTCCTGGGGTTTTTAAGACTAAACGGGAGATGCATTGAAGATATTTCTGGCTCCCTGGCTGCTTCTGGGGAGTGAGGTCAGATACACAGTTTCCTTCTGGGGTAAGTTTGGGGGAAAGCCCCTGAAGAGTCTGTGTCCTCCTCCTGCAGCCCCCGAGGTCAAATAGCAGCCCACATCCATCCTGCATGAGAGGCCTTGGAGGCCTGGTGTGGGGTCCCCTGAACTCCCCAGGACAGCTGCATCATCTCGATGGCTCAGAGCTCTCCCTGCAATGGGGCGAGCTGGCCTCCTGTGTCCTAGCAGCCACATAGTGCTGGGCTCCAGGCGTCGGTCCACACTGAGCTGTGAGCCAGAGGCCACCATCCCATCCCGAGGGCCAGGAAGGCCCAGGCCCTGTGACTCCCCTCCCATTCCTTCCTTCTCGCTTTGCCCTGCCTATCTTTGTCCTCCTCCCCTCTTTCCTCCTTTTTTTTTTCTCTTCTCTTTTCAAGGCCTCCAGTCTGCATTTGTGGCCCTCCGCATTGCCTAGTATCCTGGAAGCCAACTGCTCCCCAACAAATGAAAAACGGCAGAGAGTGAGGGCCAGGGACTGGGTGGGGGGAATGGCAAGGAAAAAGACAGTGATGCCTCACACAAGGCTCAGAGCCACCCACGATGGGCCCAGTTCTACCCCACTCCCTGTCCCAGCCTTGCGGACCCAGGGCTCTGCTGCCCAGCACAAAGCTGACTGATCAGTGATTCCCACCCACTTCCTGTGACCTCTCAGGGACACTGCTCTCAGGAGAGGTCCTTCTCCGAGTCAAGCCGAAAACAAGCACGTCTATCTCTCCCCGCCCACCTACAGCAGCACATTGGAACAGGAACCAGACCTCAGACACAAGGAAGCGCTGGTGGTGAGCTTCCGGGCATTCTTCCATAAGTCCATATAACCCACCTTCACTGAGTACAGGCTCAGACTAAAACACAAAGGACACTGTTAACAAGACATGTCCTCAGAGCTCCCAGCCTGGTGTAGTGGACAGACTCAGGCACAGATAAGGATGGTACCAGCAGATAAGAGGCAGATTAGCCCTGGAGACACAGGATAGCACGGCTGCTAAGAGTTTGGACCCTGGAGTCAGGGCTTAGTTTCAATCCCAGCTCAGCCACTCACAAGCTGTGTTACCTTGGGCAAGTTCCTCCACCTCTATGTTCCTTTCTTTCCTCATCCGTCAGGTGACAAAATGACAGTGCTTCCACGTGCTTATGAGGATTTAACAGGTGAAGATGCGTAATGCACCTAGATTGGTGCCTGTTAGAGCAAATGTATATGAGTGCCAGTCATGGTTAACTAAGGGAGTTGTGTTAGGAGTGACAGCTGGGTTTTATGATTTTTTTTAGGCAGACATTAGGGGAAAGGGCATCCCAGGAAGAGGGAACAGCAAACTCAGAGAATCAGAGGAGAGAGCAAAGAGATCGTAAAGTAGGTCTGGCGACTGGTGGCTAAAGAGAGGTCCCCTGGGGGAGACCCTGCAAGGCGCTAAGAACCTGACCTTGCCTGGTTCCAGACTGACTACTGAGACCACCCCTGAGCTGGAGGAATAAGCCTCTTCTCCACAAGTGGCAAAGACAGAGACTCTTGAAAGCTGCAACAGAGAGGTGACTCATTCTATACAACGAATCCTTAATATGAATCTCGGCTGATTTCTCATCAGAAACCATGGCAGCCGGAAGGCAGTAGGATGGCATATTTATGATGAAAGAATAAAAAAACTGTCAAGAAAGAATTCTGTATCTGGCATAACTATCCCTCACAAAGGAAGGAGAAATGAAGACATTCCCACGTAAATAAAAGCTGAGGGAGTTTGTCACTGGTTGACTTGCCCTATAAGAAATGCTAAAAATTAAAAGACATTGAACAACAACAAAACAACCAATCCAATTCAAAAATGGGCATAGGCAAGAGTTTGACTGCACCACTGCACACCAGCCTAGGTGACAGAGTGAGACTGTGTCTCCAAAACAAACAAACACAGGCATAGGACTGAAATAGACATTTCTCCAAAAAAGATACACAAAGAGACAAGAAGCACATGAAAAGATGCTCAGCATCACTCATCATTAGGAAAATGCAAATCATAACCACAATGAGATATCATTGTACACCCGTTAGGATGGCTATTACAAAAAAACAAAACAGAAAACAAGTTTTGGCAAAGATGTGGAGAAAATGGAACCCTTATGCCCTGCTGGTGGGAATGTAAAATAATACAAATGTTGTGAAAAACACTATGGCAGTTCCTAAAAAAATGAAAATGAGAATTACCATATGACCCAGCAATTCTACTTCTGGATATATACTCAAAAGAATTAAAAGCAGAATCTCAAAGAGATCTTTGCACACCTATGTTCAAAGCAGTATTAATTATAATAGCTAAAACACAGACGCAATCCAAGTGTTTCTCAATAGATGAATGAATAAACAATATGTGGTATAAACATGCAATAAAACATTACTCAGCCTTAAAAAGGAAGGAAATTCTGACACATGCTATTAATACAACATGGATGAACCTTGAGGATATTATGCTAAGTGAAGTAAGTCATCACAAAAAGACAAATAGTGTATGATTCCACTTATGTGAGGTACCTAGAGTAGTCAAATCAAAACCATAAAGCAGAATGGTGGTTGCCAGGGGCGGCGGGGAGAGGGGAATGGGGAGTTATTGTTCAATGGATAGAATTTTTATTTTACAAGATGAGAAGAATTGTAGAAATTGATAGTGGTGATGGTCACGCAACATTGTGAATGTATTTAATGCCACTGAAATATGCACTTAAAGTGGTTAAATGGGGCCTGGCACAGGGCTCATTCCTGTAACCCTAGCACTTTGGGAGGCTGAGGCGGGTGGATCACCTGAGGTCAGAGGTTCAAGACCAGCCTGGCCAACATGATAAAACCCCATCTCTACTGAAAATACAGAAATTAGCTGGAGATGGTGGCAGGGACCTGTAATCCCAGGTACTCAGGAGGCTGAGGCAGGAGAATCACTTGAACCTGGGAGGCATAAGTTGCAGTGAGCCGAGATCACACCACTGCACTCCAACCTGGGTGACAGAGT
>NW_012103810.1:3228780-3241488 GCF_000951045.1 Mandrillus leucophaeus
AAAAAAAAAAAAAAAAATTGGCAAAAAAATTAGAGTACAGTACACAGTAATGCAAAGCCATACGAAAAAAAATAAAGAACACTGGTAAACACACTTGCATAGATAAATAGAAAAGTCATATTTGACCAGGCACAGAGATAGGGTGTCTGTACTCCCAGCCACTTGGGAGGCTGACGCAGCAGGGCTGCCTGAGCCCAGGAGTTCAAAGCTGTAGTACACCACTATTGCACTTGTGAATAGCATCTGCACTCCAGGTTGGGCAATATAGTAAGACTCCATCTCTTAAACAAACAAACAAAAAACAGTATTGTTGTATTTTTGGTCTGTAACTACTTTCTTTTCTGTGTGATTTAAAAGATAAATGTATAACATAATGATACATCTATGTTAACTGGCACACAATGTACAAAGATGCAATTTGGACAATAAACAACATAAAGGGGGAGAGAGAAAACTATAAAGGAACATAATTTTTAGATATTATTGAAGCTAATTTGGCCTTAACTCAAACTACATTGCTGTAGATTTAAGATGTTATTTGTAGGCCAGGTGCAGTGGCTCATACCTGTAATCCCAGCACTTTGAGAGGCTGAGGCAGGCAGATCACTTGAGGTCAGGAGTTTGAGACCAACATGGTGAAACCCTGTCTCTCCTAAAAATAAAACAATTAGCCAGGCATGGTGGTGCATGCTTGTAATCCCAGCTACTTGGGAGGCTGAGGCAGGAGAATTGCTTGAACCTGGGAGGCAGAGGTTGCAGTGAGCCGAGATCACACCACTGCACTCCAGCCTGGACGACAAGAGTGAAACTCCATCTCAAAAAAAAAAAGATGTTATTTGTAAACCTAAGAATAACCATTGAGGAAAAAAAACTTTTAAAATACACAGAAGAGTAAATGAGAATCAAAACAGTACTTTAGAAAAAAAAAGTCAATTAAACACAAAAGAGAGCAGTAATGAGGAATTGAGGAGGAAAAGATATAAGACATACAGAAAACATAGCAAAATGGCAGAAGTCCTTCCTTAACAGTAATTACTTTACATGTAAATGGATTAAACTCTCCAACCAAAAGGTAAAGATTGGCAGAATGGATCAAAACAAAACAAAACAAAGAAAACAAAAACCAACCACATGATCTAACTATATGCTGCTTACAAGAGATCCACTTTAGATCCAAAGACACAAATAGGTTAAAAGTAGAAGGATTTCACACAAATAGTATTCCATGCAAATAGTAACCAAAAGACAGCTGGGATGACTATACTATTGGACATAGATGTTAAGTCAAAATCATTACAAGAAACAAAGAAGGACATTATATTTTACTAAAAGCATCAATCCAACTGTTACCAACAGCCCACCAATTTACCTCCAAACCTCCCTCTGCCCACAAATCTGGGCCAAGTACAGCAGAGTCCCTGCCCTGGTCCCATCATGAAGCCGGGAATCATGACATACTGAAGCACAGAAGCCCTCCTTGTGGTCCTTAAAGACATGAGTCAGGTGCACTACAGAGCTCTGAGTTCTTATTCCAGCCCTGGCACCAGCTGGCCTTGCAGCCCCGGGCAAGTCCTTCTCCCTGAGACCTCAGTCCCTGTATGTTCATGAAGGACTGCAGCAGCTGTCTCATGGCTTTCCATGTCCACCCTCTCCCAGGGAGGACAGAAGCCTCTCCCATTCCCAGGCACCCTCCCATCCCTGTGCCCCCTGGGGACTCACTGTCACAGTTTTAGTCACAGGTGCCTTTCCTAGGTTTCTAAGCTGTCTCCCCATGTTGGTCTGGGAACTCCTCCAAGGCAGGGAATAGTAGGTGAATGCCTGCTCTACCTGCCCTCAAGCAGGAAGTACGCTTCAGCTGCTTCTTTGGTCCTGAAAAAAAACCCAGCCCCGGGGAGCTGACCCACTCTGTAGTTCCACAGGCCAAGCCCAGTGGGATCCATCTTGTGCTTTGCTGTTGATGAGTGAGAGGGCCTTGGGCACGTTACTCAGCCTTCCTGAACCTGTTTCCTCATATGCAAAATGCAGATTAAAAACCTCTTTTCCGGCTGGGTGTGGTGGCTCACACCTGTAATCCCAGTACTTTGGGAGGTTGAGGTGAGTGCATCACGAGGTCAGGAGATGGAGACCATCCTGGCCAACATCGTGAAACCCCATCTCTACTAAAAATACAAAAATTAGTTGGATGTGGTGGCATGTGTCTGTAATCCCAGCTACTCAGGAGGTTGAGGCAGGAGAATTGCTTGAATCAGGGAGTCGAAGTTCGCACTGAGCCAAAATCATATCATAGCACTTCAGCCTGGTGACACAGCAAGACTCTGTCTCAAAACAAACAAGCAAACAAACAAACAAACAAACAGAAAACCCCCTTTTCCCACAGCTGCCATTGTGAGGCTAAAATGCCATTTGGGACTCCATGAAAATGCTTCTTCCTTCATCTGCTTCCCCGGTCTGCCTCTCTCCTCCTCTCTTCCTGCCAGCTCCTTCCCTATCCTGAAAGATCCATGGGAAACAGGATGAAGGCTGTCCCTCCTGTCCAGGACTCATCAGGAAGCCCCAGGTAGGCAGAGAAAGAAGGAGGACTGTGGACAAGGCTCGGGGTTTGCAGAGCAGGGAAGCCTCCCAAAGGAAGCAGAGACCACACTGAAGCCTGAGTAGAAGTCAGTCAGGCAAGAGAGGAAGCCAAGTGCTCCGTGGATCTTTCAGGACAGGGAAGGATGCGGCAGGAAGAGAAGAGAGGGCTGACCAGGGAAGCAGATGAAGGAGGAAGCATTTTCATGGAGCTCCACGTGGCATTTTAGCCTCGCATCAGCAGCTGTGGGAGAAGAGGCTTTTAATCTTCATTTTACATATGAGGAAACTGAGGCTCAGGAAGGCTGTGTAACGTACCCAAGGCCCTCCCACTCATCAGTAGCAAAGCCTGGGCTGGAGCCCACTGGGTCTGGTCTGTGCAACTGCAGAGCTGGCTGGTTCACCAGGGCTGGGCTTTCTTCAGGACCAAGGAAGCAGCTGAGTGTACTTCCTACTTGAGGGCAGGCAGAGCAGGCATTCACCTACAAGACACTCGCTCCCCACAGAGACCACCCACAGCCGGAAGCGGGTCAACGTTCAGAGGGGCAGGAAGGAAGGGGGTGGTGAGGAGGTCCCTTCAGCCAGAGGCCTGCCTCAGAGGCCTCCTGAGGGAGGATGCCCCTGGAGGGCTATGGGGGCCCAGGCCCTGGCACACAGCAAACACTCAGCAAATGGACTTTTCCTCTCCTAGATCCTGCCCATCTCTAATGGGCATTTGAACAGTCTCTCAGGCCAAGGGGCTCTAGAGGGGGTCTCCTCCAGCCCCTAGGATGGAAGAATGTCTGTCTTGATGCTGCCCTGAAGCCTGCCTCTCACTCACACACACAGACACACACGCACACACTCATCTGCAAACATGCCGGACCATGCAGCCTCAGGGTGGCCAGGCAAGGCTGAGCCATTGGCCTCTGGTGACCCTGGAGACCGAGAAGCTGCTGGCCAAGCCCCCACAGCACACAGCCCCACAAGCCCTACAGCCTGCTGCCAGGCCCACCTGGCTCAGGGCCCACATTCCTGGCTTCCGCTCTGGAGACCGGGAGCTCATTAGAGCCTCAGACTGATCACGGGGAAGGACTGAGGGTCAGAGGCCACTGTGGCCCTCAGTAGGAAGGGGGGCTGGAGGACTCAGCTCGGGGTAGCACCTCTGCTACTTCCCATAAAATCCCAGGGGTCTCCAGCTCAAGCCATGTCACCCCCCGCCCTCCAGTCACTGCTCCCCAAGGCCCTAAGGATAAGTTGGGCTCAGGGCCCTTTGTGGCCTGGCTTTGGGAGCCTTGCCAACCTTCTCTCCTCTTCCCCAGGGACCTTCCCACATCTAGGCCTTTGCACATGCTGTTCCACTGCCTGGGATCCAGAGATGTCTGTAAATAAAATCATTTCTGCCCAATGGGGTGAGCCAGTGAGAGAAGGAAACCCCGGCCAGCACATCAGAGGGAACAGGTGTCAGACTGGGCCTGGAGGGCTGGGTTTGGAAGTCTAGCAATTTTCCAAGAGAACACCCTGGGGAGGGTGTCCCACGGGTAAGCATATGGAAGAGGGGATATGGGATGGGGAGGACAGGCCACCCAAAGAGGTGGGAGCACTGACCTGCTGAAGAATCACCATGGTCCCAAGTCAGGAGCTCCTGCTGCCCACTGGGCCAGGCACAGTTCTGCAGGGAGACAGACCGTGTCATGCTTCTGGGCAGGCCAGCCCTGGAAGCCTGGAGCCTGGCTGGGGTCACCTGGGCTCCTCCCAAAGCCCCAGCTCCTCCTCCCTCGAGGGAACCCTCCCTGGCTTCTCTCCCTCTGGCCACTGCCCAACCTGCGTGACCTGAGCCTCAGCCACCGTTACCAGCACCACTGCCCAGAGCAGCTGAATTCTTCTTTCAGCCACTGTCATTCAGAGATTCCCAAAGGGCTCCTAGAAAGTAGCAAGTCTGGCCCCACCAGGGACCTATGGCAAAGGGGCCCAGAGAGGGACCAAGACTTGCCCAGGGTCACACAGCTAGCCAGAGCAAATATAGGACTAGGACTTAATCTCCGGCACTCAGCTTAGGGATTGTCCCAGGAATGTGGGTGACAAGGACAAGCCTGAGAGAGGGGAAGGTCATGGGCTGGGCATGACCTGCTCACGGCACACCCTGCCTGAAACCTCTCAAGAGCACCCACCGCCCTCAGGATGGCTCTGTGCAGAGCACTGGCTGCCGACGGGGAGGCAGGGTCATTGGGGTCTGTCTCTGGCTGTGCTGCTGAATGCACCGCACCTGGGCCCCCCACGCCCAGCATAGTCTGGCACCTGCTGATGCCTCAGTCTTTTCTCTCACTGCTCACTCCCTTTCATACCCTTATACTTGGACATCCTCAGTGACTCACTGTTCCTGAAAAACGCCAGCTCTTGCCATCTCCTGGCCTTTACACACTGGCCCTTCTACCTGAAATTTTGACTAGTGAATTTCCACCTATGGTTCATGGCTCAGTTCAGATGATACCTCCTCCAAGAAGCCTTCCCTGACCACCCCAAAGCTGCCAAGAGCCTCTATATTCCCCTTTATCCCATTTTGACTATATGCATTGTGTTGTCAGGGTAAGGATCTGTCCCACCTCTGCCCCCAAAGTTGGGGAGTTGATCCAGGGTGGGATGTAGCCGGTGGGAGAGGGTCTGAGACATTGCCTTGTCTCCAGCCTTGCCCAGCACAGGGCCAGGCCCAGAGATGGGCTCTGGAAGGAGCTTAAAAGGCAGCCCCAGCCTACAGGCCCTGGTGTGAGGCCCCTCTGGCTCCCAACCTGTCCCCTAGAATGCGCATCAATTTTTCACAAGGGACCATTCAGAGCTGCCGGGGCATTCGATCCTCTGCCCATGACACCGCCTGACACCCGAGCCCTGACCCCTGCCCTGGAGCTCTGGGACACAGCAAACCCACGGTCCTTCCAGAGACCTGAACTAGTCTGGGTGCCTGGTAGGGGTGTGGATTCCACAGGGCCAGCAGGCAAATGCCACTGGGCGCTTGTCTGAAGATGGTGCCCAGGCTGTGGAGCCGGCGCCCTATGCCAGCATGAGCCATGAGGGCTGGGGGCAGAGCCAGTGCTCTCACTAGAGATGTGGGGCTCCAAGGGATGTGGATCAGAGGAGAGTGGTGAGGGCATGGAATTTAAGGGCCACATGTTAAAATGACAAGACATACATTTTATTTCTAAAAATGAGAACTAGACCACATTCAAGTTAATTTCTTTTCCAACTGACCACAGCGGCCATAGGCTGTATTTATATTTCTATGTCTATGCCTGGTTTTACCTCTTCCCCACTACAACCCCGGCTGGTGGGGCTTCATACTCCCATTTCACAGATGGGACATTTGGTGCATAGAGGAAGGAAGTGACTTATCCAGAAATAGAGATAAAGGGTGTCAGAGAGAAAGCAAAGGAGACAGAGAGAGAACGGACTCTTCTCTCTCTCTGCCACCACAGCACGTCTAGTCCCCTGGCCCCAGGATGCCCCTAACCCCAGCCCCAGCTCAGAGAAGATGTGATGGACAACATGCCCCTTGGCTCTTCCCTCCTCCAGGGGACACGTGTCCATCTTCCCAGGCTTAGGACAATTTCGTTCAGTGGCTGTGGTGACTGAGCCCTCAAGGGTGGCAGGAAGCCTAGTCCCAGGAGAAAGTGGCTGCAGGGCAGAGGATCTAGAGGTAGCTCAAGTCCATGACTCCTCCACATCCAAACCCCTCCCAACGCCCCAGGACAGTGGGCAGCCCATCCTTACCTGGGGCCCAGCTGCTCACTCTCAGTGGCCTGCCAGCCTGGTACAGCTGCCACCTGCACGGAGGACTCGGGAAGCTGGGGTCATGGGCCCAGCCAGTCTGCAAACACACGTCCCCTCTTCCTCTGTCTGGCTCCGAGTCTCGCTCTGGGCGTCCCTCTGGATATTTTCCTTCCTCGCCGTCTCTCTGTGTGTGTCTTGTCTCTCCCTCTCTCTCCTGCCCAGAGCGGCTGTCCAGCCAGCACTGCTGCCCTCCCCTCCTCACTCCAGAGCCTTCTCCCAGGAGGCGGAGCCGGAGGGGGCCTCCAAGGTCTGGGTGCGGTGACATCAGCTTGGGGGACAGGCTGTGCTGGGGCTGGGACTAATGTCCAGAGGCTGCTCAGGGCTCTGTTCGGAGCACTGGCTGCCGACAGGGAGGCAGGGTCATTGGGGTCTATCTCTGGCTGTGCTGCTGAATGCACCACACCTGGGCCTGGGCACCCCAGGCTGGCTTCAGGTGCCTCCTGTTGTTTGCAGGACACGGCCTGCTGTCTCAGCACCTGAGCAGGAAACCCCATGTGATCCTGACTTAGTCTCTGATGAGCTGGGGTCTCAGCCCGCCGCCCTCCTCCAGCCCCATTTCCTCCTCCTCGACCTGGCTGTTTGAGAGAGAGAACGGTCAGGCAGAGCATGGCAGGAGAGAGAGTGCTGAGCTATAGCCCTGCCTTCTGCGCCTTCTCCCTCCTGCACACCCACCCTTGCCTCTGATGTGTGTCCCCTGACGCTGGTCAATGCAACATCGCCCCCACAACCTGCTCTGCGGGTTGGGGACACATGTTATTCTGTAATCATCCAGAAACTTTGCCAAACCAGCTGACTAGGAGCCACCCCACATGTGACAGCGACACATACAAACTGAAGTGAAATCTGTGATTTAAAGGGGTGGGCGGAACCAAACAAAGAGGAGCACAGGTCTTAGTTATTAGCGTTGTCGAGGGTGGAGACCTCCCGGGATCCTATCAGGACCTGGCAATTTCTCCTTTCCACCCTCGGTGGCCACGCACCTGTCGGCAGCCCCATCGTGCACCTCTCCAGGGCAGCTCTGAGTGGCAGAAGGATGTCTCTTTTGGGTCCCTAGCCCCCATAACTGGGGTGTCTGCAGGGAAGCCAGCCAGAAAGTGGGTTGGGGGGCTCAAAGGGGCGCTATAGCTCGCCAGCGCCGCCTGCTGGTCACAGGCCCCACTGCCCCGCTGCTTCCCTCAGGCGGGCTGAGCACCGCTGGGAAGTGACAGGAGGCAGCTTCTGCTAGGGCCTGGGTCCCCTCAGACCCGACGACCCTGACCCAGGAAGACCCCAGGATGCCGTCTGCCCCTTAGTCTGGTGGGCCTAACAGGAGTCCAGGAGTCCCTGGAACACAGTCCCCACCTAGGATTTACACCTGCTGCCGAAACCTAGTACTGGCCACTCCTCGAGTCCCCCCTCTCCATACTCCCAGGCTAGGCAGGGCCAGTGGTGTCAGCCCTACACGGTGGGAAAATGAGACCCCGGGGGAGCACAGGGGAGCCCATGGCACACGGCTGGCAGCAAGGACAAAATGCAGTGAGCTGTGGGGATGGGACAGAGAGGTGAGCAGGTTGTGGGGGACAGGGTGGCCTCCAAACACCAGGATGACAGCTACATTGTGCTCAGCCACGCTATGAACCAGACACTATGCCAAGCAGATCACACGATTTGCAACGTCCATTTCTCAGTCCCATGAAGAAAGCGAGGCATCTCAGTTCACTTTGCCCTCACACTGCACTCACCCCCTGTCTCCCAAGTCCAGTTTTCCATTGAGTCATCCATTCTGCTTTCAGAATCATCCCAACCCTGCTGCTTCCCACCACCACACCAGCTTCCTGGCCCAAGATGCCTGCGTCTGCCCTTAGTAGCCTCTGCTCTGGTCCCCCGACACCTTCCTGTGCCCCCGAAAGCCCATCTCCTCTTCCCAGCCCTTCACGCACAGATCAGGGAGTAGGCGGTCTCTAACCCAGCAGGCCCACACTGTCCCATCAGTAATGTGTGGTGTAGTTTGTCATGACCAGAGTATGTCTTTGTGCTCCCTGCTCGTTTGTAGACTGTTCCAGAGCAGTGATTGCTATGTCTGGTTCCCCACATCCCAGGTGTCCAGGACAGGCCTTGGCACAAAGCCAGCCCCGTACAGATCTACTGAATTAAGGAATGACTGAATGATCCCCCCAATCTCAGCTCACAGGTGCACCAGGCAGGCAGCGGGGTCTTCCCTCTGACCAGAGGACAGTCGCCCAGGCCTGGGGAATATTCCTCCATTGTCCCTTCCCCCCAGAGGGACAGAGAGACACAGGAAAGTCTTTTTGGAATTGTGATAAGATTTATTGAGACTAGAACAGGCTTCTTGTCCCCCAACCCCGTGGTGGATCCTGAGAAGAGGGAAGCCCAGGTCTGGGTAGTGTGGGCTGCAGACCCCACCCACCTGCAAATGGGGACTCCCAGGCCCCCATGGGTGCATACAGTGAACAAAGTAATTGCTCTCCCCTACCTCCCCTGATCCTTACCTGCCTGGCCCCCAAGGTCTCCTGGGGACCAGAGATCCCTGCAATAGCCAGGAGCCAGCCTGGCCCACCTCAAGGGGCAGGAAGCAAAGGCAGCACTGTGGAACCTGTTCTGTCAGGGGGTGGCAGGCATGGCCTGGCCCCGAGGCTGAAGCCCACAGGTCTGCCACTTGGTCCTGGTGTACCCCTGTATCCCAGGGGACATGGCTGAGCAAAGTCCCATGTGTTAGCCCGAGGTGCAAGCTGGCTCACTTCTCCTACTCAAGAGCCTTGATTTGAAATAGACATAGAGAAGTGGTGATTACATGAACATATATATATCTAGTGTGTGTGCATACAGAGATACATAGAGAAAGGGGTATTATTTTGCCCTTACTCAGCACTTGGTAGTAAGAGTGCTGACACACAAGAATCATTGGCCCCACTTTGTAGAAGGGGGAAATTGAGGCACAGGAGGTTTAAGTGACTTGCTCCCAGTCATGCAGAGTCCTGGCCCCAGGCCCAGGTTCTTGAGGGGAAGTCCCGGCTTTCAAGAAAGAATGCTCTTGTCCTCCTTGTTGTTCATTTCCTGGCCCCTCATATGGCCCAGGGCCAAGACCCAGGAGCAGAGCCAGACACAGAGTGAGGAGGCAAAGTCAGAGAATCCAGCACCTCCAGCCAGAACACTGATCCAGACAGCAGGATCTGGAGTCGAAAAGTCAAGTTCCCAAAAGGAATTCCCAGCAAGGACACAGGAATTCCTGTTCTTGAATTAACTGCACTTTTTCATTTGCTACACCTGGTCTGGAACCCCGAGAAGGGCACAGAAGAGATCCCAAGTGGGTCATGGCGCCAACGCTTACGAAGAGTTCTCCAAAGGACCAGCAAAACTGGAGCCAAGAAGAAAAATGGAGGTTCAGACTTTGAATTTTCTTTTAAAACCCCTGATTAAAATTGAGGTTTTCAACACAAAAATAATATAAAACATTGAGGACTAAAAGGAACATTTTGGTCCGGGCAGGAAGAAGAGCACTGTGGCCTCCTAGGCTGCATTTTGGGGGAATGTTGGTGGGGGGCTGTGGTCAGGTGATGGGGCTCCCTATCTCCTGCCAAGCCCAGTGGGTGGCCTGACTCTGGTAGGCCTGGCACCACACACCCCAGAGTCCTGTCTTTCAGGAAAAGCTGGGGTCTTACAGCAGAGAGGCTCTGGGAGCACCTCTCCCCTTCTGGTCCCCAAAGCCCCTCCACCTGCCTGGCCTCTGGCCCACTAACCCAGGCATGCTCCTTCCAGCATGGGGCAGAGGAGTCAGGAAGACGCCCTTCCTCACCCCCACTGATACCACCTCTCCAGGGACCTTAACCCAGGGGCTGGGAATGGAATCGGAAGCTAGAATGAGCAGGCAGCTGCAGCTCCCCTGGGTATCTGCCTCTGAGAGGACCTGAGGACAGAGGCGAGGCCCAAGGTAGAGGCCGGAGGAGGGCCCCGCTTCACCTGGGGCCTCAAAGGTGTCATTTATTCATTCGGCAAATCTCCATTGAGGAAATGGATGGATGAGTGGACAGGATTAGAGAATGAACAAATGTCACCTGCATATTTTCCCAATTCCAGCCTGAGCAGGAACCCGGCAGGAGCCAAGAGTCCTTTCAAGGTGGGACAACACCAGGTATTGCTGATGGGGAAAGTGGGGTCTGGGAGGCTGGGTTGGGCCTAAGACACAAGGAGCAAGAATGGGGCTTGGGGATGTGGCAGTTTGTGTGTAAACAAGTGACATCTTCTTGGCACTCCTCGGCAGACAGCAGGGCCTTAGGAAAACGTTTTCAACGGATAGAGTCCCTTAGCAGTGGTGACAGTTGAGGTGGGGAGGACTATTTGAAATCTCAGCAAGGAAACTCCTCCACGAGAAGGGAATGCTTTGGGGCCCTCAGGACACTGAGGCTGAGAGAGGGGCAGAGACTTCCTAAGGTCACACAGCAAGTCAATGGAAGAGTGGGAAAAGGACCCCAGTGTCCTGGCTCCCAGGCTAGACCCAGGCCCAGTGGGGACATGCAGATGGTAGTGGGAACTGCTGGAGCCAGGTAGGTGGGCAGGTGTCAGACAGCCATGAGGGAGGTGCTGCTGAGAATGTGCACAGCCACAGTGCCTGGCAGGTCGCTGGGCTGCCGGCTGTTTCGGTCCCGGAGGTGGAGGGTATGTAGGGCCTGGAGGTCGTCTGGGTCAGCCTTTAGGTGCACCTGGCCCAGAAATTCATCCTTTAGCACTCGATGGTTCCAGACCTGGGAAGAGACAGAGGATCATGGGAGGGGCGGGCTACCTCCAAGTCCAGAAAGTAGGAAGCAAGGGCAGCACTGTGGAACCTGTTCTGTCAGGGGGTGGCAGGCATGGCCTGGCCCCAAGGCTGAAGCCCACAGGTCTGCCACTTGGTCCTGGTGTGCCCCTGTATCCCAGGGGACATGGCTGAGCACAGTCCCACGTGTTAGCCCAAGGTGCAAGCTGGCTCACTTCTCCACCCTCTACTCAGGTCTATGGGGAGTGCTGGTGGTGGTGGCAGGGCCTTGAAGTGCAAGCCTGGCTGAGGATCGGGGGCCCTGGGCTGTCTGCCTCTCCATGAACCATGGGCAAGGTGGTGCCCCTTCCAGCCTCAGGCTCCTCAGCTAACTAAGCTCCCTCCCATGCATAAAGTGAAATCTGTTATCAGCTCCGCTAGTGATCTTGGGTGAACTTGGACAAGTGATACACCCACTGCCCTAGTTTCCCCATCTTTAATATGAGGGTTGAGTCAGCTGCCCTTAGGGGTCTTTCCAGCCCTGAGACATACAGGTCTGTGATTTGATCCAGTGGGACCCAGTGTTAAGAAAACTTGATAAGCCACAGTGGCTCCCCCAGGGGGCCCCAAATGCTTGTTTACAGATGCTGTCTCATTGACAGAGATGCTGACCAAGGCCTGCGGGCCAGAGAGCTCCCTACTATTGAGTTCAGAATCATCATCCCCAGGCTACATCAGCCTGAGAGGAGAAGGAAGCCGTGCGAGGACACTGGCTTTCTATGCCCTGCCCCAGGCTCTTGGGAAATAGCCACACCCACCACACAGCGGCTCAGTGCCACTTTCCAGGTGGGGCCCCCATGGGGGAATGGGGGGACAGTTCCCAAAGCTGAGGGTGAGGTCAGCAGAGATGACTGCTGTCCCTAGTCAGGAGACTAACCCTGCTGGATCTCAGGACCACACCAACGAATCAAATTAACCCACCTACAGAGGGATCTTGGAGTGGCAAGAGAGCTCCCAAAGCCACACCAGGGGTCAGGAACAGACAGCTGGAGCCCAGCATGCCTGGGTCCCCGTCAGAGGGTGTTCCACCTGGGCTTGTCTCTGTGAGTGGGGAAGCCTCAGGCTGGGAGCCCAGGGGGTGGCCTCTGGAACCAGGGGCTCACCTGTACAGTGATGGGCTGGCTCAGCTTCTTGCGGTAGAAGATGCCTTTCACATTGTACTCTGGTGTGGAGGTGCCCTTCTGCACAGCCGAGCGGACTTTGTCCCCCTCACACTTGATGATTACGTAAGAGTTAGCCCCTAGGGAGAGGGAGTGGGAGATGGGGTGAGGGTGGGGGCGGGGGCTGCGGCAGGGCCTGGATGGGACAGATATCTGCAGGTGAGATACCCACCTGGCTCAGTTATTCAGATAGAGAGACTGGAGCCTGACCCACCTCAAGGCCCCTCCGTTTCCAGAGACAGGCTGGCCAGCAGCGGTGCACTGGCCATCTCCAGCCTCCAGAGCTTTACCCACACTGCTCCCTCTGCCCGGAGCACCTTTCTCCCTTACCCCCTTTCATCAGGCTTTGTATCTTCTCAGCCTGGAAAAAGGCTACTCCCATGGCCGGGC
>NW_012103810.1:3242048-3243892 GCF_000951045.1 Mandrillus leucophaeus
GTGCCTCTGCGAGCAGGAGAGCTCTGAGGCTGGTGTCCGTGCTGGCAGAGAGAGGCCATGGGGCAATTGGCAAGAGGGCCGGGGGACTTTCCCTGGAAGAGCTCACCTGTTGGGGAGTCCTTGAGGCCAGCAGCCCCCAGGACGTGTACCTGGGTCACCAGCTGGGGGTAGCCACAGAGGGAGCTCCAGCAGGTGTGTGGGGGCTCATCCAGGCGCAGTTCCCTGATACGGGGTGGCAGGGGAGAGGGGGGTGATAGAGAAGGGCCAGGAAGACAGGGGTGAAGAGGGGGTTCAGAAAGTGGGGAGGGAAGAAAAGCAGTATTAAGCCCAAATTTGATTTCATTTAGTCCTGGGCAAATTCCCATGAGCAGTCCCCACTTGTCCAAGCCCTAGGGGCTTCCTGCCCGATCCTTCCCCAGGGAAAAGGCAACTTGCTGAGCACCTTCTGTGTGCCAAGTCCTCCGCTGGCATTATGGGTGATTCCTAATCTCCACAAAGGCTATTATGATGCCCATTTCACAGCTGAGGAAGCAGCAGGCTCAGCCAAGTGAGGGCTTGCCCAACAGCTGGAAAGCTGGGGAGCCTGGGCCGGCAGAACCCTGAGCCGTCTGACTCCACAAGCTGCCTCCTGGGTCTGGCACGTGCGTAGAGCTCACCTGTCCTTCGGGGGACACCGAGCCTGGGCTATATATCACAGTGGAGAGCAGTGCGAGACACACAGGGTCAATGCCCCAGCAGGGACACAGAGGGCTTCAGCACTGGAGCCCAGAGCCACCCCCATGGGACAGGAAATTGTGGTGACAAGACCCAACCCTGGAACCAGGCAGGCTGGGTGACCCAGCCCAACTCCACCACCGGCTGCATGACCTCGGACAACCCTTCTAACCTCAGCCCCTGAATCTCATCGGTAAAGTGAGGGAGTCAGGCCTCCCGCTCAGGGATGCAAGAAGATCAAATGAGATGAGTGAAAGCTTCTCTGTCAACTGTAGAGTGCAGTGTACATACAAGAAGCTGTTCCCAGTCATGGCCAGGGATGCTGGGACAGGGGAACAAGGGAAGAGAAGGGAAGGAGATGGGCACTGGTATCAGCCCAGAGTGGCTGGAGGCCCAGAGACACTGAGCATCTCCGAGGCTGCAGGTTCCTGGTTGGCCCAGTGTGGACCTCACCTCCACCCACACTGGCCTCAAGCCAGCCCCCAAGTACCGGCAGTTGGAGGGCACATCAGTGAAGACTCGGAGCAGGAACTCGCCAGTGTAGCCTGGCTCGAAGGTGGTGGGGATGATGACATAGCGGCCCTCGGGCTGATCAGTGCGCAGGAAGACGCTGCGTGAGTTGATGTAAATGGAGCTGGCGGCCTTGTGCTGCAGGCTGTGCATGCGGTACTGGCGGTTCTCCTCCACCTGTGGGAGGTGGGAGGGGCTGGGCCACGCGGAGACACACCCTACAACACCCCGTCTCCCCCTCACCACCATGGAAGGGACGATGGAATCCCTTTATATGAAATGTCCAGAACAGGCAAATCTATAGAGACAGAAGTGGATTCGTGTTTGCAGGGCTGAAGGGAAGAGGTCAATGGGAGTGGGTGGTGATTGTTAAAGGGAGTGGGTTTCTTTCGGGGAGATGAAAATGTTCTACAATTGATTCTGGTGATGGTTGTACAAACTCTGATCACACAAAAGTCATAAGATTGTATACTTTACATGGCCAAATTGCATGCTCTGTGAATTATATCTCAATAAAAACTATTAAAGGAGGCTGGGCGCAGTGGCTCATGCCTGTAATCCCAGCGCTTTGGGAGGCCAAGGTGGGAGGATCACTTGAAGCCAGATGTTCAAGGTCAGCA
>NW_012103810.1:3243942-3245127 GCF_000951045.1 Mandrillus leucophaeus
GCTGGGATTACAGGCATGCACCACCACGCCCGGCTAATTTTGTATTTTTAGTAGAGATGGGGTTTCTCCATGTTGGTCAGGCTGGTCTCAAACTCAAACTCAAACTCTCAAATCTTGGGTAATCCTCCCACCTTGGCCCCCCAAAGTGCTGGGATTATAGGCACGAGCCACCGCACCCACCAGGAATATTGTTAATAGTTGTTGCTAAACGTGGGCAGCTGGAAATCAGCCATGGTGGGAGTATTTACACCACAGTAATTAGCAAATGCTACAAATCAGGGCTTTTTACTTAGCTACAGAGGCAGTTTACCAGCACACCACAGGGTCTGCTAAACTTGGGTTCGAGCTTTGTTTTCCCTGGGCCTCAGCTTTCTCATCCAAAACATGAGCAATTAATCAAATCAGGACCACCCTCAGGTGCACAGACGTTCATAACTCAAGAGGATCAGAAAGAAGTTTTAGTTGAACAGTGCGGGAAAGGCTTTTCATAGCCTAGAGGGTCTGGGCAGGGGGTTGCACCTTCCAACTTCTCCCCTCCCCTACGAGGCTGAGGGTCTGGATACATAGGAACTGACCTGAGTGTGGGATGTCACAGTTGTCTCCCATCTCAGTCAGTGAGGGTGAAGGGGAGGGGCCGCCTCTGGGGCCTGCTGTGTTCTCACCTTGATGGAGGCACTGATGAGGCCGCCCCGGCTGTGCACTTTTAACATGCGCTCAAAGAGCTGGTTCCTCTTAGTCTCATCGCTGGCAAAGTCACCCTCGGTCAGGTCGATGGGCTCAGAAACACCACCCGTGAAGTCCACCAGTGCGTCTGCTGTGTTGCCTCCATCCAGCGCCTGGTAGCAGCCTGCCAGCCTGGGAAGCAATGTGGAAACACTTCCCAGCTCATGCTCCCCAGCCAGGCTGCATCCTTCCCCTCTATGAGGGAGGCTTTTGAAACTCAGAGGGGTCAGACAACCTGCTACAGTCACACAGCAGGCCACGGCGGAGCTAACACTAAAACCCAGTTCTTAACACTCAGGCCAACATACAAGGCTTAAATTCCCCTAAGCCTTAGTGGCTCAATTTTGAAAAATCAGCTGTCCCCAAAAAAAAAAAAAAAAAAAGCAACTCTTTTCAAAAGTGCCAACAATGGTCGGGGTAAGGAAGGAGTCAGTGTTTAATGGGTATAGAGCTCCTGCGGGA
>NW_012103810.1:3246467-3250122 GCF_000951045.1 Mandrillus leucophaeus
CTGTAGGTCAGATTGTGAGGCTGGGGGCTTCATGACCCCCAGATGGGACCGATGTAACCCCATCTAACCCCCACTGTACAGACAGATTTGCTGAGGCCCAAGGAGGGACAGGGATTACCCAAGGTCAAACAGGAGTCCCTGGCAGGACAGTGGCAAAGCACCCCACAGCTGCTGCAGGGGCAGGGTGGGGGTCCCTGAGAACGCCCACCTGCGGGTTCTGGAAGAAGGTGTCCTTGTGGTTGATGCAGCCGCCACTGCGGTTCTGTCGCGGGTCCTCGTGCAGTGTCCAGGCGCCATGCAGCCGGGCCTCCTCCCACGTCTTGTGGATGCTCAGGTAGGATGTGTTGATCAGGCGGCACTTGATGATGTCCGTGAAGTACCGGCACACGTCCTCGAAGGTCATCCTGGATGTGGGGAGGGGCTGAGCAGGGTACCGCCCCCACACCTCTCCAGGCTCCTGGCCCCCCAGCCCAGCCACCTAATATGTCCATATGGCCCAGACGTGAGAGAACACAGCTGGCTTTGAGAGGAGAGCTAAGCCCACACAAGGGCATGGGCATGGCATCGCACAGACCCTTAACCTCTTTTCTGACTTGTTTCCTCGCCTGTAAAATGGGGCTGAATCTAACAGCGGGTGCCCATCTCAGAGCTGGCGAAGGAATTAGGTAATGTAATCAAAGCAGGCAATGCAACTCTCAGCAGACAGAGCACATGGGCAAACGCAGGCTGTTACTGTCCTGAATGATTGTGTTAATAACTACTGTCTGCTGCCCTCTACAGTTTATAAAGCACATCTGCATCCACGATCTTCCATGGCTGTTGTGAGGCTTAAGTGGATGGTGGGAACCCCATGGTGAGCGTGCTGCAGCGGCCAGGGTGTTGCTATGGTCACTGCACACTGTGAACGCCTCCAGCGGGCTGGTGGGGGCAGGGGGTAGTGAATTAACTGTGAACATGTAAGAGAAAGGCCTTCGGAAGAAACTCTTTCTGAAGACAAGTAGTTCTGCTGTGTTTTTATCTGCTGACCCCTGAGCAAGACTGGCAAAGTGGCCTGGGTAGCCTTCTGCGGCAGCTGACCTGACACCTGCAGAAGGGCTCCTCATTGGGTGCCAGGACCGCTGCCATCTGCCCCTGGTCTGCCTGGGGGCCCTGAAAAAATTCAGCACACACAGGATGCCTGTACCCCTCCAGGAAGGGGCTGAGTTTACATATCAGGTTCTGCTGAGGGGTGACACTGAGCCTGGCCCACATTCAGGACTCATGCAGGCTGGATGAATGCAGGATGAACCCTTATTACTACTGGGGTTTTTCTTTTTGTTTTTGAAACAGGGTCTTGCTCTTTTGCTCAGGATGGAGTGCAGTGGCGCGATCATGGCTCACTATAACCTCAACCTCCTGGGCTCAAGCAATCCTCCCACCTCAGCCTCCCGAGTAGCTGGGTCTACACGGGTACATCATCACACCCAGCTAATTTTTCATTTTTGTAGAGATGGGGTCCCACTATGCTGCCCAGGCTGGTCTCAAACTCCTGGCCTCAAGCAATCCTTCTACCTCGACCTCCCAAAGTGCTGGGATTATAGACATGAGCCACTGTACCCAGCCAATTACTGGGCTCTTTAAGCTGAGCTGCTGTCATCTTCCCAGCTCACCCATGTACCTACTTAGCTCCCCTCTCAAACCCAGCTGTGTTCTCTCACCTCGGTGCCACGTCTCCTTCCTTGCCCACCAAGGGCTACTCTATAACTCAAGTCTCAGCTTAGGAGCTAGCTCCTCTGGGAGCCTCTGCTACCTAATCTCAGAAATCAGGCTGCCAGAGGGCCCCTGGAGGCAGGCTGCAGGCAGGGCTTCCTGGAGAGGGACTGGGCATAGACCTAGTGCCCCTCGCCACACCACACTGCTGGTGCTGGACTGTGCTTCATATCACCTTACCCTTGCTGGGGAGATCCTGGTGGGCCCACCTCTTAGATGACTCCCTGACCTGCATGCCAAGGGCTCGGTCTGGGTGCCACAGCGGCTCCAGGATCCCTCAGTTTGGCAGAGGGGACTGTGGGGATCAAAGGGCCTGGTATTGCCCGAGTAATTTTACAGAGGAGGAAACAGGCTCTGAGACGGTGTGACTTGTCCATGGCCACACAGCAAGTTGATGATGAGGCATGCAGGAGAGGCCTGGCTCCTGACTCCCCACCTGGTGCTCCCCGCCAGGCCCGTGGGAAGCTCCCCCTCAGCCCCGGACGCCCAGGGCACACACACTCACCAGAACTCACCGTCGTCCTGCACCGTCACACCCATCTTCTCCCGCTCACTCTTGCTCACTTTCTGCCACTCCTCCGAGCTGGGGTGTGAGGGCCGGGGAGGAGAAAGGGAGCTGTCTAAGAGGCAGGCCCACCAGGATCTCTCTGGCAAAGGCGAGGAGGCCCGAGGGGCAGTCTTGCACCAGGCCTCCAGCGGCATGGTGTGGCCAGGGGCACTGGGGCCATGCCCAGCCCCTCTCCAGGAAGCCCTGCCTGCCTCCTCCCTCAAGGGACTGTGAGCTGCCACCATGCTGGGAGGTCTGGAAGCAAAGCTGCAGGCTGGGAGGAGGGGGGCGTGACCCCCAGTGAAGAAGGCTCCTTCACTTAGCACTTGGGCTCCACTCCCATCCTGGCTTCACCAGGACCATGAGCCAAGCACAGAGGGGTCCCCCATTTGCTCAGGGCTGTGGCCTCCCTCCCTGCTCCCATCCCTCACCATTCACCAAGCTGGTCTCTACACCTGCTACGGGTCAGCTCACCTCCAGCCCCAGGTCTTTCTTGTGCTCAATCCATCACCCCATACACCCACTCCAAAGTAATTCATTCCTAGTGTCATCCTCCCCCAGCTCCTTCAAGGCCCAGCCCTGGTGCCACCTCCTCCAAGAAGCCCACACGTCCTTGTCCAAGCCCTCATGCCCTGTGCCTGCACCCCCATCCCCAGGCCTCACGTGTCACTCCAGGGCCCGTTCCACTCCCGCTCGCCCCAGGGGTTGCGTAGGCGGATCATGTCCAACTTCTCTGACTTGAAGAAGGCCAGTAGGCCGTGGCCCAGGCGCACCTTGCGCACATCAGTGACGGCATACGCATGGCCCTTTACCAGGCCGCACGCCAGGCGGGCCTCCATGTCAGCTGCTGTCACTGCCTGTGGAAGGACACAGTTGCTGAGAGAGGCAGGGCCACACTGGAACCCAGACCAGGGACTCAGGTGCTGGAGGGCCAGGAAGCCGCACGGGACCTACAGGATGGGACGGGAATTGCAGTCATGGGGCAGTGCTGTGTTCACAGACCTTTAACACCCCCAAGGGCAGCAGTCTTAGTAAAGGAAGGTACCCACAATGGGTCAGCCCAGGGGAATGCTGGCGCAAATGTGCACTGGCTCGGCTGTTGTTAAATATTCCAGGAACTGTTAAGTATTCAGGAACATTGCTTTGTTTTTTATTTTTGAGACGGAGTTTCGCTCTTGTTGCCCAGGCTGGAGTGCAATGGCACGATCTCAGCTCACCACTACCTCTTTCTCCCGGGTTCAAGCGATTCTCCAGCCTCAGCCTCCCGAGTAGCTGGGATTACAGGCATGCACCACCACGCCCGGCTAATTTTGTATTTTTAGTAGAGATGGGGTTTCTCCATGTTGGTCAGGCTGGTCT
>NW_012103810.1:3250992-3252512 GCF_000951045.1 Mandrillus leucophaeus
TAAAAACTATTAAAGGAGGCTGGGCGCAGTGGCTCATGCCTGTAATCCCAGCGCTTTGGGAGGCCAAGGTGGGAGGATCACTTGAAGCCAGATGTTCAAGGTCAGCACGGGCAACAAAGCGAGACCTCATCTCTACAAAAAACTTAAAAATTAGCCAGGCATGGTGGTGTTCACCTATAGTCCCAACTACTAGGGAGACTGAGGTGGGAGGATCGTTTGAGTTCAGGAATTTAAGACTGTAATGAGCTATGATGGCACCACTGCACCCTGGCCTGGGTGACAGAGCAAGACCCTGTCTCTTAAAAAAAAAAAAAAAATAGAGGGCAATAGGAATCCCCCTGGTAACAATGTCAGTGGGGTTTCTCACTCTAACAGCACAACCAAGTATCAGGATCTGCAGAGGTTACAGCACATGTCCATGAAGTGCCATCACCAGCTGCCAGGACCTGCCTGACAATCCCAAAACAAGTGTTCTGGTCACACTAGTGAAGATCACCACATGCCAAAGTCACAACAGTATGTCACAAGACAGTAGCACACCACAAATGTACCAGCACAAGGGTATAAACAAAGTGCCACAGCATGGCCAGGCGCATCAGACAACAAGGACTCAGCATGGACCCAGCCCCTGCAGGTCCTGGTGGCTTCACTCCGTTCTCAGGGTCTGACGGGCACATGGGGTCCCACCATGCTGACTGTCACCACACACTGGGCATTACAACATGTGGAAAGCCTCAGGTTCCAGGCCACGGGGTGCGGCCAGGGGTGACCCCACGTGGCTGTGCTCAAGGATGCTTCCTCCTGGTGCCCAGCAAGGCCTCCAACGCAGGAAGGCTGAGGGGCTGCAAGGGGTCCTGAGCCCTGAGGAAGGAGCAGCAGGGGCCCAGCAGATACCCAGGGCCTCCCAGGGCCTGGCCCCAACCACCAGCAATCTTCCCCTTCCTCACCCGCCAAACATCCCAGGCCTGTGGGTCTTAGGCAGAAAGAAATCAGGCTGAGAGCTCCCATAGAAGCCAACCGTGGGCAGGCTGGGCCCTCTGTGAATATTCTAAATGGGGCCCATGCCACGGCATCCTCACAACGTTTGCCACGGTGGCCAGGGCGGCTGGGGCAATGGCAGTGACCAAGGTGTTCTAGAGTGTTCTTCCCCAGGTATGGGCAGTCCAAACTCCCTCCCTCTCCCCACCCACAGCAGGAAACCTGGCTGGCCTCACCTTGTAGATGTCAAAGCCAATGGCCAGGTTCTCGCCCTTGCCCTCCCGGCGTGTGGACCGCTTTGGCCGCTGCTGGATGCAGATCAGGACTTCATCTTCTGGCTTCTTGACATCAAAGATGTACTGCAGGTGTGGCCAAGGAGAGAGACACGGCAGTGAGACCACGGCAGTGAGACCACGGCAGTGAGACCACGCCAGGGATGGGCTGGCTGGCTCCCGGAAGCTCAGATTCCAGAGCCTGAACCAGTCACAACACCTCTCTGTGCCTTGGTCCCTCTGCTGTGAGGTGGGCCCACCAATGCCTGC
>NW_012103810.1:3257092-3306108 GCF_000951045.1 Mandrillus leucophaeus
AAAAAAAAAAAAAAAAGCAACTCTTTTCAAAAGTGCCAACAATGGTCGGGGTAAGGAAGGAGTCAGTGTTTAATGGGTATAGAGCTCCTGCGGGAATGATGAGAAGGTTCTGGGGATAGATAGTGGTGATGGCGCATGGCACTGTGATCATAATGAATGCCACTGAATTGTGTGTTTCCACATGGTTAAAATGAGAAGCATTATGTTTTGTATATTTTACCACAATGAAACTGTGTTCTTCAAAAAAACGAAAGACAACCAAGGCCCCTGGGTCGGCTCCTCTGGAGCGGGGAAGACAGGCCTGTATCCAGGCGGTGGAGACTCAGTGGCCACCAGGGGGCTGGCTTTCCTTTCTTAGGATTCGAAGTGGAAGCTGCCAATGTGTTTTCTTGGGTTTTTGATGTTGGGAGTTGTCTTTCTTTTTCCTGTCTCCCCCTTTCTCTTGTTCTCTGTCTGTCTCCCTCCTTGCCCCTGCCCCTACACACACAGGTTTCCAGCAAGATTGACAAATGGGCCTAGTAGGAGGAACCAGGGAGTGGCTCCCCTAGAGCTGGCAAGGCTGGCCTCTGACCCCACTGCCCCTCCTCCCTCCTCCCTCCTGGCCTAGGCCTATCCCTGCCCCAAACGACCTGGGCAGGCCACTCTTCCCCAGGGCTCCCCACTGCTCAGCAAAACTTCGCTTGTGCCCCTTCTATGCTGGGCTCTGTGCTGGGCACTGGGGACACAGAGGCAGAAGGCACGGAGCAGAAGGAGGGGTCAGCAAAGACAGAATGGACAGTCAGCCAGGCAGAGGTGGACAGTGGACAAGAGGGAGGCCCAGCAAGCGGGGAAGGCAGGCAAGCAGCCCACCCTGCACAACCAGGCCCAGCTCAGTTACCACTTCCCCAACCAAGGCCCTAGGCAGGGCGTGGCAGCATGAACCTTCGAGAATGGTCCTAAATGTGAGTGCTGCCTCTGCCCCCAGCTACCTACAGGATGTTGCCTGGGCCTCAGTCTTCTCCCTCTAAAATGGGAGTAACCAACATTCCTTTCCTTACAGGGCCCAGGCCTTCACCCCACCCAGCGCAGGCTCGGCTGACTATGCCTGCAGGCCTGGCGGTTGGGCCTGCTGCGTGCCTACACCAGCCCCTCGCCTCTCTGTGCCTAAAGCCCTGGCTAAGGAAACACCATGAAGAGCCTATCCAGTGCCACCCCCGCCTGGACCTCCCACCTGCCTGCTTGCTGCTGGCACCTACTTGGCATAGGCCTTCTCCACCAGGGCACACCAGAACTCATTGCGGGAGTTGGAGTGGCAGTAGATGAGCTGGTTGTTGACTGTGGGCAGCCGGTCATCGATGACCACGTCCACCCATTCCCCAAAGCGCCAGAAGTGGAAGTGGAAGATGCCCGCGTAGGCGTTGGGCTTTTCAGGGTCCCATTCCTGCTCTTTCCAGTCTGGGATGACCTGGGTGGGGGGAGTAGGGGATAGGATGGGGGGACACAGTGAGGGGATGGCTGGCTTCCTGAGGAAACGGGGGTGCGAGCTTCCCGTGAATCAGAACAGAAAGGAATACTGGGTTCAGGTTCCGACTCTGCCACAAGCCTGCGTGAGACCCAAGTGAATCCTCCCCATCTCCGGGCTCAGGTTCCCATCTCCGCGGGGCGTGGAGGCTCCCTGGGCCTCCTTCCAGCTGTGTTGTTCTCAGAGTGTGTGAGCTTCCCTTTCTCATGCCTCCCTGCAACCTTCCCCGAGACTTCTGTCTACATCTACCACCAGCTCCTGCCTAGTGACCAGCACCACCATCCACCCATCCAGCCCACCCCAATGCTGGCAGTCCCCCTTGCTGCAGCCCCACCGGCTACTTCGCTTTCCCTCCCTCCATCAAATCAGGCCAATCTGAGCACCTCCATCCTCCTGACATCCATCTCCTCCTCTCCATCCTACTGGAACACCTTGGCCCAATTCCCCATCTCCCCACCCAGGGACACTGTAACAGTGTCTGCAGTTACATCTACTCTCGCCCCACACAGACCAACCCAGTCCTGTCACTTCCCTAGAAAATAAGACCCAAACTCTCAATGCACTCCCCCAGCCTCATTTCTCTGCCTCCCCCATGGCAGCCCCCATCCCTGCTCACTGCTCCAGGTTCTTCTTCCTCCTCTTTACCCAGTAGACTTCCATTTGTCCTTTAGTGTCCATCCTCTTCCTCCAAGAAGCCCTCCCTGACTTTTGAGATTAGGCCAGGACCCCTATCTCAGTCTCATGGCCCTTGGCAGCTCTCATCTGAGATACTTACCTTTACCAAGTTGTAATTAAGTAACTGTGTGACTTTGAGCTCAGTGTCTGATGTTATCACTGGAATGTCAGTTCTCTGGGGGCAGGGCCATATAGGTCTCGGTCACTGCTATGCACCCAGCACCTAGCCCAGGGCCTGGCCCAGAGAGTATGTTTAGTAAACATGCATTGACTGAATTAATGAATTCAGAGACATTGATGGGGGACACTGAGACACTGATTTTATTACTTATGAATCATCTGGGAAATGCCTGTGACTACCACGAATTATCTCCATCTAATTATCACGATAACCTCTGAGTAGATGACTATTATCCAGTCCTACTTCACAGATGACAATACTCTGGCCCAGACAGGGCATGTAACTCGTCCAGGGTCACACAGCTAGAAAATACACACATGCTTTGGAGGCAGACCAACCTTGGTTTGAAGCCAGGATTCAAACCCAGATCTGTCTGCCTCTGAAAAATGAGCTCCTTGGCACTGTGGACCACTCTGCACCCAGCCCCAGGCTGGACACTGACAACCAGGTGAATCACACGGCCCCTCCCCTCAAGAGGCTCCTAGTCTGGTGAGAGAGGGAGGCACCCAGGCAAAGTGCTCAGGCTACACAGGGTGCAGGCGGGGCTATGTGGGAAGGGAGTGCCCCTGTCAAGTCAGGGTGCATGACCCCTGGCCCTGCTGGGCATGGGACCAAGTGGAGCTGAGCCCCATCGGGATCATAAGCAGCTCCTTCTAGAAGAAAACCACTCCAAGTATGGGGGGCACCCAGGCGGAGGAACCAGAGGTACACCAGGAGGCTGGCACTCACCTGAGTGTACAGACCTCAGCCAAAAGCTGCTCCCCACTGCACGCTCATTAAGGACACTTTTGTTTGCACATCTTTCACCATCAACAGGGATGTTGGCAAAGGGAAATGCTCCCTAATGGGACATGTGAGACCAAGAAAATGAAAATGCTAACTGCAGTGAGAGGTACTACTGCCCTAATGGAGCCCTGCTGGGTCCCAGGCACAAGGCCAGGCTGCTCACACTAGCACCCCTGAGCCTCACGACAGGCTTTTGAGGCGATACTACTGGAAGGTGCTGGCAGAAGGCTGGCCTCAGGCACGAGTGAAGGAAGCAAGGTTCAAACCTAGGACTTCCCAATCTGGCCACTGTCTGGAACCCAGCAAGGGCTCAACACTGGCTGTTCCTTTCCTCCACCTCCTCACCCTGACTTTTCTGTCAACTCTGTGCCCTTTCTAAGTGAAAACACCCTGACTCCTGGCACTCTCCCCACTTTGCTTTCTGGACAGAGAGCTGTATCAAAAATAGGTCTCATGGGAGGCCAAGGCAGGTGGATCACTTGAGGCCAGTTCAATACCAGCCTGGCCAACATGGTAAAACTCTGTCTCTACTAAAAAAGAATACAAAAATTAGCTGGGCATGGTGGTGTGTGCCTGTAATCCCAGCCACTCAGGAGGCTGAGTCATGAGAATCACTTGAACCCGGGAGGCGGAGGTTGCAGTGAGCTGGGCAACAGAGCAAGACTCTGTCTCAAAAGAAAAAGGGCGGTTCCATACAGGGTGAGGGTTACCATTCCCACCGCACAAATGGGAAGGCTGAGGTCCAGAAAGACGCAAGATCTGCCCAAGCACACAGAGTGACAGGGAGTCCTAAGCTGAGAACGTGGGCCTGGCCCTCTGCCTTCACCCCCTCCTTCTGCTCCTGCCCTGTTCTGAATGCTCTGGACTGCATGGCTGGGAGGAAGAGCAGCCCTCGCAAGCTGCTGGGACCTCGGGAGGATCATTAGTCAAACTCGAGGCTTGGCTCTGAGCCCTCTGTGGCTCAAGAAGCTGCTAATGAGGCTCCAGGGCCTGGAGATCCAGAGTCTGGGATCCCCGAGGGCCTCCATTTCCCCTCCTGCTTCACCGCCCCTGCACTTGGCACGGGATGGGCCCCAAGCCAGCCTTCTGACCCCTCAACTGCTCTGCTGTCAGCCAGGATGCTGAGCAGGAGGGAGACTGTCCAGACAGGTGTGCTCCAAACCAAAAACCAAAAACCCTCCCACACCATGCCAGAAATCAAGGAAGCCAGCACAGACTCCTGGGGCCATGTCAAAGGATTCAGGAACCATCCTGAAGAGGTTCCTGCTGGCCAAAGATGAGCTAATTTGAGCGTCAATAAGGGCAAAAACAGCAATGGATTAAAACACATCAAGTATGTTCAAATTCATGAGATCAGAATGGTACTTAAAAAAACAATTAGTCACTATCAGAGGAGGGTAGGGAATCAAGTCTTTTTTTATTGAAACTGGAAAATTACAGGAAATTTATCCTGTCTCTGTAGACAAACTGTACCACATGGTAACCAAATAGTAGATGGAGGGAAGTCTTGAACTGGAAAAGATTTCCAGCTCATAAACGAGAAAGGAATGATGATATTAGACCACCAGCATTTTACGACCACTGAAGAATGAATGAATTTAGGCGGTGGTCACTGATGGTTTCTAACATCACAAAAAAGAAAGATAACCAGCCATGATGTGCCCCCTGAATGAAGTATACAACATCTTTCATGATGCAGCTGTGACAAAAAAAGAAAAAAATTGTTCCTAGACCATATCAAGCTTCTAGAGCTAAGTCCCAGGTTACAGGAAATGCAGGGGACAGAGAACATGTTAAACACCACCATAAAGACACAGTCAACAAAACCCACACCATGGGAAACCCCACAGGACAAACGGCCCCGTTTCTTTGATAGATAAATTACTAGGAAAAAATAAAAGATGAAAGAACAATCAACCAATTGCAGTTATGGACTTCTATTTGGATCTCACTCAAACAAACTGTAAAACCTATGCATATTTATAGCACAAATTAGAAATTAGAACAATTACTGGATATTTAATGATATTAAGGGATTATTTTAAAAGTTAGTATTATGTGTTTTTTTTATTTTTATTTTTTGATTCCTTATCTTTTAGAGATGCATCCGGAAATATTTACGGATGAAATGAAATGCTGCCTGGGCAAAGTGCAGGTGTAGAGGAAATAAGTGTAGAGGAAATAAGACTAGCCATGGGCTGGCAAGTGTCAAAGTGAAGGGATGGATGCAAGGAGTCCATCAGGCTGTGCTCCCTACCCTCTCGCTGTCTACAGTAGAAATTCCCCATCACCACGGATACCAGCTACCTGGCCCAGCAGTCCCCGCTCTCACCCTCATCCCTCAAACACTCCCTCCTTCGGGTCCCATCTACCACAACCATCAAACACCCATGCCACTTCAAGCCACCTCACCCATGCACATGTGGCTCCCTCTGCCTCCTTCCCTTGTCTCTCAGGGGCTAGCTGAGAGCAGCAGCTTTGAGGGACCTCCTGCCGGCCCCCCCCCCAACAGTCGGGCAGCCCCTTCTCCTGGCACCCCAGCATGGTTCTCTCTTCCCTGCCCACTGGGAGGAGCTCCTGGGGGACAGGGGCCAAGTCTGACTCATTCTCAGATCTCCGGCACCCAGCACAGGGCCTGGCCCAGCTCCAAAGCTGGCTGGCGTCTTCCTGGGAGGAAAATCCCCCGCACTGGTCACAGTGCAGCCCTGACCGGCTGGTGACCTGTACACACGACTTAATACCACATTACTCACTGCGGTGCACGGCAGTGACTTCACTTTCAACTGGGCCACCTCTGAGTCTCAGTCTCCTCATCTATCTACACAACCTCCAGAGCTGTTATGAGAACTAAAGGAGACAGCCTTGGAGCTCTTTCATAAACTATAGAGAGCTGTGCACACATGAGGGGTCATCTGTGTTGGTATACACATGTGTGCCTTCACAGAACAGTCTGAAAACCTCAGGGCTGGGAGGGAGCTGAGATGACCTGGTCAACCTCCTTCCCAAGAGGAGAAAGGAGAAGCTCCCCACTACCTGCTGCGTGCCTATGAGGCTTTACTGACGTGGGCTGACCTGGCAGCAAGGCAAAGGACTGGTAGGATCTGCTGCCTCCCTCATAACCCCCTGGGGTGTGATCCACCAATGGCCACCCACTGCAGAATGGGCCCAGAAACCTCAGGGTCCCACCCATGGGTGCACCACAGCATCCCTGGCTCCTGGATTGTCCCTAGAGACTCCCACCTAGACCAAAGTGGCTGCTCTCAAAGCCTCCCAGGGTAGTGGCAGACAGGGCTCTGCCCAGCTGTGCGACAGACAGAAGACGGGAGTCAGGAGCCCAGGGAGGGAAGCTGCTCAGGACCTGCCTGCAAGTGTGTGCATGTGTGGAAGTGTGCATGCGTGTGTGGAGGTGTGCGCGTGTGTGTGGAGGTGTGTGCGCGTGTGTGGGGGTGTGTGCGCATGTGTGGAAGTCTCTGTGCATGTGTGTGCGTGTGTGTGGAGGTGTATGTGCGTGTGTGGTGTGCGTGCGTGTGTGTGGAGGTGTGCGCGCACATGTGGCGGCGTGTGCGCATGTGTGGAAGTCTCTGTGCGTATGTGTGCGCCCGTGTGGAGGTGTGTGGAAGTCTCTGTGCGTGTGTGCGCGCCCGTGTGGAGGTGTGTGGAAGTCTCTGTGCGTATGTGGGCGCCCGTGTGGAGGTGTGCACGCATGTGGAGGTGTGTGTGCGCGTGTCTGGTGTGTGTGCACGCATGCGGAGGTGCGTGTGTGGTGTGTGTGCACGCGTGCGGAGGTGTGTGCACGTGTGTGGTGTGTGCGTGTGTGCAGGTGTGTGGACGTGTGTGCAGGTGTGCGCACCTGTTGAAGTGGGTGCGTGTGTGCAGGTGTGTGGACGTGTGTGCAGGTGTGCGCACGTGTTGAAGTGGGTGCGTGTGTGTGGTGGGCACCCCCTGCCTTCTCGGGAGAGCAGAGCCCTGCTGCTCTCTACCAGAGACCAGGGTATCGATGCACCAGAGTGGCCACCGCGGGTCCTGTTCATGGGGCGGCTGAGACAGGGCAGGGATCCCCAGCTTTGGAGCAGCCCCCCCTCCCCTGGGCCTCCGGCTCCCCAGCAATCATGTGAAGGCTAATGGTCTCTGTTGGGCCGCTCCGAGGTGGCGAGGGTGACGGAGGGGGACACACTCCCCCACGGCCGCTCTCTCAGACCACAGAGCCGGGCCAGGTTCCTGCCCACGCCTCCGCCCCGCGCTTGCTGCCATCGGCACTGGCCTGCGATGCCTCAGGAACTCTCTTCAGCTCTCCACAGGTTCTCCTGTACCCCCACCCCCGGGATAACTGAGAGGGGAGACCCTGTGTCTATGGTGATTGGGGCAGTAACCATGGGCAAACTCAGGGAGGGAAGGTGACCGTGTGCGGGCTCCAGGAAGCTCAAGCACTTTGTGGACATTTGCCCATTTCACCCTCACAACAGCCTCAAGGGAGGTGCCATTGCTGGCCCCAACTCACAGATGAGGAACAAGCTCAGAGGTTGCCCAGGGCCATCCGGTTGGCAGGGTGGGGCGGGCTAGGTCACTCACCGCACTCGCTGCCTCTCTGGGCACAGAGCTCAGGGAAAGGCAGGTCTCTTTCCCTGTGGTTTCTCGTGGTTTCCAGGGAAAATGGGTTATTTGCCATTCCTGCACTCTGGGGATAGAGCCAGGCCTCTACTGCTGTCCTGAGGCTGGATTCCTCTGTCTCGGGCACCTCCAGGAGTGGCTGGAAGGCAAGTTTGGGGAGGGGATGTCAGGGAAGCAGAGACCCCTGAGAGATGGGCGGGGGTTTGGGTGCAGGGCTGGGGAAGGGTTCTGCGCATGCTGTGAGGGGTGTGTGAAAGGGAAACCAGGGGGCAGCAGCTACTCCGAGGTGGGCATGAAAGGGGCTATGAGACCCAGGAGAGTGGTGGGGTTGGATTTTGAAGCAGGGCTCATTCCGAAACAAAACCACCGGTGAGGCCCCCAAGGCAGGGCTTGACTTGGTCTCCAGAAAAGAAGGCAGCCCAGTCTGAGCCTGGGTTCTCAGGTGGGTGGGGCCCATCTCCCCAGTTCATCCCAGGGGCCAGTGTCATGGGGCCAAAGGTCCACAGGCCCAGAGCCTGGCCCGCCCACACCTGCTTCCAGCCCCTCCATGCCCTCTGTGACCTGGGCAGGCCTCCTCCTCTGGGCCTCAGTTGTCTCTGTCCAAAAATGAGTGAGTTTGAGAGTGGTGATGAGGGAACAGAGCTGTGAGGAAGGATCAAGTGGGGCACTAAAGTCACGTGGCCTTGGGGTTACATCTTGCCCATGTCAGTCTAGCCCGGCAGTTTGACAATTCCCGGAGGGTGGGGCTGGAAGGGTCTTCACAGAACCAAGCTGTTCACTCTGGAAGGTCTGAGGCTGGGAGGGGGTTGGGAGCTGCCTGAGAACACACAGCTCATCCGTGACAGAGGCCAGACTAAACCCAGGCATGGGCCTGACCTCACCCCACCCCTCACAACTCTGCCCTTCCGTCCACACCCTGCCCAGTGGCCCTGCAAGGCAGGGAGACTCGAGATTGCACCTGGTTTGGTGCCTTCCTACCCCAAACCCTCGGCAGTGCCCAGATGGCACCTCCCTCAGCACAGCTCTCTGCACACCCCACATGGAGGCAGCTCTGGGGCTACCAGAGAAACAGTCAGGGCTGGAGGCTCCTGGCCAGCCTCAGGAGATTCAGTGAAGCCCCTGATTATTCCAGGCCTCCTCTTTGGAAGCTGGCAGGGGCTGGGGGAGTGTGGGAAATGGCCAGGGAGCAGGTGCTCGAGGCTGTGAGGGCTTGTGAAGAGGATGGGGGCTGATGGCGAGAGAATGCACACCACCAAGGCCAGGGCACAGGCTTTATTGGGGACCTGCAGCGGGCACAGCAGAGGCACTTAGGCCCCGGGACAGATTGGCTGGGAAGATAGGCAGTCGGGACTAAGAGGGTCCCCAGAGCTGCAGGGAGAGCTCAAGCAAAGAGGCAGAAGGGCAGGGCCACTGTGCATGGACCTGGCCTCCCGGCATGCTCAGCAGGGCAGGCGACGGCCGGGACTTCTTCAAGCCTGTCCCAGAATGGGCCCCAGAGCTGAGTCAGAATGGACCAGCGCTCAGCCCACAGCCACTCTCTCACTGTCCCACCCACAGAATCTCAGCTGCAGCATGCTGCCACAGCCTGCACACCTCCAAGGTGGGGCTCACCCTCCCGGCAGCCCCAGCCTTGGGGGACGGCCCTGACTCTCTGGCCCTCAGTGCATCTGTTCTAGAGCCGCAAGTTCCTTGACAGCTCTGCTTCATGAGGGGAAATGTCTTGGATGCATCTCTGACTGGCTAAGGACAAAACACAGGACTGGCCTTAAGTCAGGGTGCTGGGGACAGTGGCTTAGCTGTACTTGGCTGATGTTAGGTGCAGGTCAGGCACTCCCCCAAAAGGGGGGCTCTTTGGGACTGTGCAATGTGAAGGGGAATGAGGCTCGGAGCCAGAACTGAATCTGATGAAAATTGTGCCTCAGTTTCCCCATCTGTTTGGTGAGTGAGTTGCACCCAATGACCTCAGAGGTTAGCATTCTGCCGTCACACCACTGCTGCCTGCAGCCCACTTGGGACCATCAGCCATCGTAACTGCCCACCACGCCTTCACCCTGCGCCCCTCAGCTGCACTGAAGAAGCCCAATAAATGCCAACAGATGCTACCTCAGGATGAAGCACTTGCCTTCCCTGACCTGCAAGCTCAAATGAGCCTGACTCCCCAGCAGGGGATACTTGAGGCCCTGGAGAATCCACTCTCTCCAGCTCCAACTTCCCCTAAGGCAAAGGGAACCCCCTTTACTAATCCACTCCCTGTTTCACTGTCTGAACTGCAGTCTCCTAGCTCAGGAAGCCCCCAGGCCAAGGTCATCAGGACCAGGCCCCCGTTAAGAGCCATCCTTGAACCAGCAGCAATGACAAACAGATAATCTAAAATTGCACTTGTTCCTAGGGCAAGAATAGACCTCTAGAATACATCCATATGAATATAGCACGTTCTCTCTCATGGATATGTGTATGTAGAGACAGATCTCTGTGTAACCTCCCCCTTCACTTCTCCACCCTGAAGTCAGGTCCAGAAGAGCCACAGCTGGGCCTCCACAGCCTCCAGGGCGCCAGCCACTCTCCACTGCCCAAATCCGCCCCTGCAGCAACCCTGCCCCACATCCTGAGGGCTGCCAAGGTGTTGTGGGACCAGCAGCCCAGACACAGACTCCGGCAAAGGGCACCGAGGCCAGGGAACAGTGAGTGCCGGCTTGCTGGACTCCCCGTGGAGACTGCCCCATCACCTCCATCTCCCTGACTCTGGAGGAAGTGGATGCTGGGTTTTTCAATCTTCGTCTGTGTCTCTCTTGGTCTTTCTCAGTCTCTCTCTCCCACAATGAAGCAGAGAGAAGGCAGATGGCCCCGGCCTCCCTGTCCATGTACACTGGCCCCGAGTAGGCCTCTATTGTCTAGAGCAATGCGGCGGCCAGTCCAGCTTGTAGGCTATGGAGCCTTGGAATCTTCCTCCTGTGAGCCGGAGTGCTGGCACCAGGGAGAAGCAGAGGAGGAAGGGCGTGGGACTCAGGGGGCTTCTGGGCAAGCCCAAGACAGGCTGAACAGTGAGAAGAATGGCCCCAAAAGTATAGGGGGGAAGATGGCAGGGGCAGGGGAGAGCACAGGTGGGCGAGAGGAGGGCAGCAGGCACAGATGCCATCAGAGCTGGTTAAAAACCACGGAGGCCTTGAGGTTAGTGGGTTCCACACCCTCGCCAAAGGTGATGAGGAAGTACATAACCTTGCGGATCTTGGCCAGGTCCGACAGGCGCTCCCCAAACTCCAGGGCGTCGGCCTCGTTCCAATCCATGGCATCCGAGTCCTCCTTGCGCCAGAAGATGGCAGTGGGGTCCAGTAGCTGGCGCGTCATGAGGTTGGTGAGGTCAGGCGTCCAGTTCTGCGAGGTGCCTGTGATGGTGACCTTGCCTGGCTTGTCCAGCACGACATGCCAGCGCTCGAACTGTAGCCGCTGCTGCTGGGTGAAGTCGAGGCGGTACATGGACTCCACTGGCCGCAGCAGCTTCTCCCCATCCTGGCGCTTCTCCCCGCGCTGCTTCAGGCTCTCCACGCGTAGCCGCATCTGCCTGGTCAGGTCATGGTCCAGGACCAGTGGCATGTTCAGTTCTGGCTGCTGTGGCCTGTCCTCCGCCATGGCCCAAGTGCTGCGGCCACCAATACCAAGGACTCAAGTGGGCTGGAGCCTGGAGCCGTGGAGAGAAGAGGCCACCAAAGGGGTGCCCCGCCTACCTTCTGCCCTTCCCTCTTCCCCTCCCTTTGTCACTGGCCCTTCCCAGCCCCACCCAGTTCTCAAAATGGGGTGTGTGTGAGGGGTGGGAGTCCCCATCTGCCTCCACTCCAGTCCCCACAGAAGCGATAATGCAGGCCCTGCAGGCAGGCAGAAGGTGGCAGGC
This sequence comes from Mandrillus leucophaeus, assembly GCF_000951045.1. Lineage (NCBI taxonomy): Eukaryota > Metazoa > Chordata > Mammalia > Primates > Cercopithecidae > Mandrillus > Mandrillus leucophaeus. Next base: position 3,268,730 of record NW_012103810.1, read on the forward strand.
TCCTTGGGGACCAGGTCGCTGATGTCAATTGCTGTGGCAACAGCCCTGACTACTAGGGCCGGACTGGGCGCTGGCTTGTTTGTGAAGATGCGAGCACTTCGTAAGTCAGTGATGGGGAGGGCAGTGGGGAGCAATCCTCACTGGAGGTACACAGGAGAGGATGAAAGACCCGCAGGACCAGGTGGAGAGGCCAGGACCAGAGAGGGCTCACTGATTGGAGATCTGTAGTCACCTAAGCCAAACCTTGGAGTCACCCCTGACACCTGCCTCCCCCTCACTCCTCTACACCCAATCACCAAAGTCTGTCGATTCTGCTTCCCAAACACCCTGGGACCCTTCCCCTCCAGTCCCACTGCCAGGATCTCAGCCCAGCTACCACATCTCACCCAGACCCGTAGTTCTCGAGACTTGAGTGAGCATCAGACTCACCCTCAGGACTTAACACACAGATTGCTGGACCCCCTCCCAGAACTCCTGGTTTATCAGGGCTCTGTGGGCCTGAGAATCTGCATTCCTAACCACCTCCCAGGCGACATGCTGCTGGGCCAGGGACTGCGCCTTGAGCATTACTGACCCGGGTGACACTGGCGGCTGGCTGTGCCACAGCCCTGCACCATGGCGACCACAGGACCAGGCTTCACTTCTACCCAAATCCCACCACTTACTCCACCTGAATTAATCCTCAGTTTCCCGCAGGAGACTTTCGGCAGAGGAAGAATCTGGCAAATGTTTATATCCCCAGGGCCCAGGGCAGAACCAGGAGCTCAGCCTTTATACTGGGGAAAAGAAAGAACTGGAATGTGTGAGTGGAGCTGCAGTTGCGGAGAGGGTGGGGATGGAAGTTGGAGAGTGGCCGTCGCCACAACATGCCACACACAGAAAAGAGGACAGAGTCAAGGCCAAGGTGTAACAACGGAAAACAATCCGAAGGGTCTAGACCACAAGCACGCTCAATTGTGAGACGGTGGCTAATCAATCAGTGGGATCCTGGGCTACCTGAACAGCAGAGGGGCACCAAGGCAGACAGAACACCTGGTCCTGTTAAAACCACACTGCAAGCCCTGGGTCAGCTCTGCAGGTCATTGGCAGCAATTCCCCCAAGGGTATTTGAGAGAACCATACAGCTAGAAGTCCAACTGCCTGATCCTCACAGAACCTTTTGCTTTGTAGCTGGAGGGGCAGGGGAGAGGGGAACAACTTGGCTAAGGAACTACCATGGGAGGCGTGCCTTTCCTCCATATGGGGGAGCTGTTTCTATCCTTTCCAGCACCACATTCTGCTTTTTATTTGTTGAATTGCTCAGTTTTTGCCTGTGACACACCTGTCCCGAGAGGGTAGGAAGTGTGTCTTGTCATCACTCTAGGCCAGCACCCAGAACAGGGCCTGCCACACAGAAGGCCTCAGAAATGCTTCTTGAACGAACGGATGAACGAACAAATGAATGAATGAATGAACGAAAGAACGAATGAATGAATGGATAAACAAAAGAACGAATGAATGAATGAATGGATGAATGAATGAAAGAACGAATGAATGAACAGATGAACGGATGGATGAATGAATGAACGGATGAATGAACGAATGAATGAATGAATGGATGAATGACTACATGAATGATGAATGAATGAATGAATGAATGGATTAACGGATGAATGAACAGATGAATGAACGAATGAATGAACACATGAATGAACGCATGAATGAATGAATGAACAGATGAACAAAATGAATGAATGAACGGATGAATGGATGACACTGACAAGGGACAGGTGATGTGATGGACCATGGGGCCCAAGCCCAAGGCCAAGAGGAAGGTGGACAGGTGGGGAGACAGTACACAGTTACTGGCCAGGGCCAAAATGAAGAGTAGCGGCAGGTAAGTGTCAGGGTTGGAAGTGAGCAAGATGGCTGGAAGGTGAGGTCAGAGAGACTGGGCCTTTGGCTGAAGACCTCCAGGGAGAGCAGTCCTGGGCCCAGGCTGTGGCATGGCAGCAAGTGACCGAGGTGGCTGAAGGTGAAGGCTGATGGAGAGGAGATGAAGAACTAAGACAAGGGTAAAAGGGCAAGGCGAGAGGGCGGACACAGTAAAGCCTGGGACACAACAGTTCTCGGGGTAGAATGGGCTGGGAAATGGGAGGAGCCAAGCCCTTTGTGCCCAGGTGACTGGCCACGGCAGCTGGCTGATGGGGACAGCAACACAGTGGGCTGAGGTTGGGAGCCCAGTGAAAAAGCCAAGTGCTTGTATGGAGACGCCATGGTCCGGAAGCAGCACTGGGGAAGGAGGATCCCCTATTTCTGGATCCTGAGGGATGGGGTAAGGGGGGTGTGATCAGCTTGTACTGATGAGGATTTAGGGGCACAAGACCCCTGGGGAGGGCCTGAGTAGAGTGGCACCGAGCTTCAGGAGGCTGAAGGTGGAGGAAGGTTGTGACGGGAGCTTGAGTCTTACAGATTGGGCAGGAGGGAGGAGCGGTGGGAGTCAAGGGAAGGCCTGGGGAGAAAGGGATGGAAAAGGGAGGGGAGCAGGCAGATGGGGTGGACTGAGGCTTGTGGGCAAAGGAGCAGGCAGGATGCAGGAGGCTGCGTCTGGGGGCTGGGGCCACTGATGTCCACAGACCTCTGGGCAGCCATCAGACACCTTGGGAGGACCCACCCAAGGCCGGATGTAGCAATGAATACAGAGGAGAAAAGCAAGCTCTAAACTTGCAGATGTAATTGCAAAAATGCATACGAGAAAACAAAACAAGGCTGGGCACAGTAGCTCACACCTATAATCCTAGCACTTTGGGAGGCCGAGGCGGGTGGATCACCTGAGGTCAAGAGTTTGAGACCAGCCTGGCAAACATGGTGAAACCCCATCCCTACTAAAAATATAAAAATTAGCCGGGTATGGTGGTGGGCACCTGTAATCCCAGCTACTCGGGAGGCTGAGGCAGGAGAATTGCTTGAACCAGGGAGGCGGAGGTCGCGGTGAGCCGTGATTGCACCACTGCACTCCAGCCTGGGCGACAAGAGCGAAACTCCAACTCAAAAAAAACCAAAACAAGCAAAATCCTCTTTAACACCAGGTGGAAAAAACACTAGAAGGAAACACAGAAAACCCTTAACACTGATTGTGTCTGACAAATTAAAACCTTAAGTGACTTTGTACATCCTTGTACTTTTTCAAGCCTTCCGTCCCCAGGACCTACTATGGTTCTCAGGGCACAGCTGGTGCTCCATCCATGTGTGCTAAGGGAACTGCTTGGTAACTAAAGAGCAGGAACTGCTAATATAACCGGGTCAGGGACAGAGTGGGAGGCATTTTTAAATGCTCTCACTGGCCTCTCCCAGGCCCCACCCAGGGTTGCTCACCCCAGCACTCTCTCCTAGAGACAATCAGGCATTCGACTGGGACTCTGGTCACTTCCGTGCTTTTTTTTTTTTTTTGGCCAGGAGCTGCCTGACTCCCCCTGGGCCCAGGCCTGGCCCTGTGGCTCAGAGCAGGCATCAGGTCTGCCCCTGTGCCCGGGGCCGCCCCAGGCTCCCGAGAGGTGAGCTCACAGCTGACCTTGGCTTAGGCCAGGCCAGGACCAATGGCAAATGTTCAACCAAACTGTTGCATCCTGATTTCAAGTTCCTAAAACCTGGTCACCTGAAGTCCACTGCCCTGCCCTCAGGGAATGTACCATCAAGTCGGGGAAGCTAAAATGCCCCCATCAGGGACCCCGTAGGATCAGGGCACGAGGCTAAGAGATGTCTGGCAGAACAGAGAAGCAGGTGGGGCATCTGGAAGGGGGCAGGGGAGGGAATTTAACAAGTGCAGAGAGTGTGAAAGGCAAGGGTTTGCCTTCCTCTGGCCCCTTTAATCCTCCACAACCCTGGGCGCTGGAAAGGTCAATTTACACTGAGGACAAAAACAGCTAGCAGCGGACCCAGCCGGCATCAGATCCAGGTCAGGCTGGCTTCCAGTCCTGTGAGGGGTAAGGGTGGCTTCCTGTGTGGGGGTGTGTTGGGGGCATATGTGTCGAGGGTGTGATGCTCAGTGTGTCTGAGGCTCAGAATCCCCAAGTGTGAGGTGGGGAGGGCAGGGGTGCAGCTCAGGCTGGACAGCACCCCCACTGCCCTTCCATGGAGAAAACAAGGAGGCCCTGCAGGGCAACAGGCCCAGAAAGTGAGGGGTGACAACAAACAGAGCCCAGTCAGCAGGGACGAGGGAGGGAAGGTACAGTAATGAGCTCCGCAGGGCCCTGAGCCTCCTTCTGGGATCCATGGGCTAGCACCACAGCAGCACAGGAGGCAAAGCGCAATTAGCCAGGAGCGCCCAGACCCGCCCTGGCCTCCCTGGGACCCAAGCTGCTGTAGATCAGCCTCTTGGCCCTGGCAGCCTCCCAGACCAGCCAGGCCAGGTGCCCCAACCTCCTGCAATAGGAATCTTTGGCCCACAGATAAACACGGGCCTCCTGCCTGCAGTCCTGGGCCCGCTCTTCACTGGTAAGAGGCAGAGCTGCACCAGGAACCGCTTGGGGTCAAGCCCAGGGCAGAACACACAGGCTTCCACCTACAAATGGCCAGACGGATGGCCTCCCCAGGAGAGGACCCAGTGGAGTGAGGCCCAGAGCCACAAGGCCCTGGGAGGTCTGGGACAGCAAGGCTGACCATGGGGCTGCTGGGTGGTAGCTGAGTCCAACAATTTGGAAAGGAGCTCTGCTCCCAAAACTCTCCTCAGCCTTCTCTACTCCACGTCCCTGGTGGCCTCAGCAGGGACATATACGTTGGGCCAATTCTGCCTGTGGGGAGCTCACCTCACGGGGGAGGTGAAAGATAAAACAGGCAATTACAGGGCAAGGTGGGAGGAGGGGACAGCCCTACAGGATGCCCATGTGCCCCTTCAGCCCCTGACTGAGCCCTCATCGAGCACGGGCTGGACTCTAAGGCAGGGGGACCTTGTTCTGGGCTCAGAGAAGGGGGTGGGAGCCTGGAAGCTGGAGAGTGAGGACCAGCCCGACACCCAGAGCACAGAACCAGGCTCCAGCCCTCTGTGGGCCTTCAGGCATAGAACTAAAATGAGCCAATGGGTGGCTCTCGGAAGCCCTCCTGGCTCAGGTGCCCCATGAATACCCACATCCACACGCTGCAACCGTGGCCTCTGCCAAGGCCCCAGGGGCCCTACAGCAGGCAGGGCTCCTACCCTGCAGGACCATTGGGGCTAGGCCTCAGGGATGCCCACCCTGGAGTGGCTTTGAAAGGTTACACCCCCGTTCTGCAGATTCAAGAGCAAGACACCTATCAGAGTCTCAGCCTCGCCCAAGGGCACTGCTCCCTCTGACGGCCAAGGGATACCTCAGAGAATGAGGAAAATCTCAGTCTTGCACAGGAGTACCTTACCTGTATGTTCTATGATATTAATTATCATAATGCTGGTAGGCACAGCCACCTTTGGCCAAGCACCATGCCACACAAGGCTCGTTGAGTGCAGCATCTGGTCCCACCCTCACCACTCCCCAAGAGACAACCACTCCGATTGTCCTGATTTTGCTGATGAGTCACCTGAGGCCAGCTCCAAAGCTACCAAGCGCTGAGGCTCACTGCCAAGCCTGGGAGATGCAGGTGTCCAGTGCTCCTCAGCCCCACTGCCAGCCCCTCCCAAGGGATGACAGAAGGGCAGGGATGAGCAAGGGGCCATGACCAGAGTCTCCCTGCAGTCCCTGACAATGATTCTTCAGGAAGCCAGGGTCTGCCTCCACTCTGGTCTCCCTGCCTCCTGTGCACTGAATCTAAGGCCCCTCTGCCAAGTGCTGGGATAGGAGGTTGGGCTGCAGGACCAGAGCCCATTCTTTCCAACCCAAACCCTTTGGCCCTAGTCCAGAACACCAGAGCTTGGAACCGGGAGTCGTGAAGCTGGGGATCGCCAACCCACCCTTGCTCAACAACTGGGAAAAGTCAGGCCCAGAGGAGGACAGCGACCAGCCGAGTCACGCAGCAGGTCTGTGTCCGTCAGGGGTCTCCTGAGCCCCACCAGAGGTGTACACTGCACACTAAATGTGATGCACACAGCTTCCACATTTCACAGGTGTGTGTTAATCCACCAAGTGTCCCCAACAGCGGGGACGGGGAGAACATATCAGAATGACCTTGGGAGCCCCACAGATTCCCAGTGCCTGCCCAGCTGGAGGGTGAGGGATGGCAATTCTGACGCTCGGCCAGAACTGGGGTCCCCCACCCCATCCCTGGCACAGGCTTTTGAAAGTCTCATCTGCCACGTTCAGGTTCCGCCTGTCTGGCAGTGAGAGCCGCAGGCTGCGTTCACACTCCCCAGCACCCTGCCCCACCCTGCCCCAGGCCTCACCTTTTGCCACAGCGACTCCCGGGAGGCAAGTGACGAGCAGGCTGCCACAAACCAGCAGTTGCCCACCTGGCCCTGGTGCAGGTCGTGGGAGCTGATGCCATCCACAAAGAGGCGGGGGTCCTCGCAAATGTCCTGCAGAGACGGTGAGGAGAGAGCGTGAGGGGCTGAGGAGCATGCGGATGCCCCCCATGGCAGAGGACATGGCAGACACAGACATGACAGACAGACTTGCTGTGTGACTGTGAGCATGGAGAGTCACCTGCCTCCCACCACAGACTCGGGGCCCCATGTGGCCCATCTGCTCCCTGCTTGCCCCTCACCCCGTGGTCCTGCCTGGGATCCCTCTCCCCTTCCTGGCTGGAGAGGGCTCCTCTGCTAAAGGTTTGCTGATGAAGAACCTGTGGGAAGACGTCAGAGCGCCAGACCCAGGGCACTGCCTGCCTTCTGCCCGCTGCGCCCCTCCCTAACCAGCAAAAGCTCTGTTCCCTTCCGTCTCCAGCACCAGCAGCCTGAGTGCCCACCCCCGCCAGCCCACAGGGGCCCAGCAGGATTAAGTGGGGTGGGAGTGCAGGCATGGGGCAAACACCCAAATCCCATGTGGGGAGCACAAAGTGAGGGGCCAGTGGGGAGCAGTGGGCCAGGCCCCGCAAGGCACTTGACTCATACAGTCTCACATCTGATCCTCATGCCGCCCAAGGAGCGAGGAGTTGTCATTCCATTGTATGGGTGAGGAATGGAGGTTCAGAGAGGGACTGTGACTTGTCAAAGGCACACAGCAAGCAAATGCTCAAGTGGAACAAAAACTCAAGTGGAGTAAAAACTTCGTCCGCTCCCCTCCCCTCCCCTCCACTCTCCTACCCTCCCCTCTTCTTTTCTTTTCTGACACAGTCTCCACAGTCTCGCACTTTTGCCCAGGCTGGGGTCTGGAGTGCATTGAGTACAGTGGCGCAATCTCGGCTCTCTGCAACCTCCACCTCCTGGGTTCAAGCAATTCTCCTGCCTCAGCCTTCCAAGTAGCTGGGATTACAGGGGCCCACCACCATCCCCAGCTAATTTTTATATTTTTAGTAGAGACACGGTTTCTCCATGTTGGCCAGGCTGGTCTCAAACTCCTGACCTAAGGTGATCTGCCCACCTCGGCCTCCCAAAGTGCTGGGATTACAAGCATAAGCCACCGCACCCAGCCTCCATTTTTATTTTCTACAGAGACCGGCGGGCATGGCCGAAGAGGCTGCTCCATGAGACGTAGCCAGGGAATCCGGCCAGGGCAGCCACTGACCAGGGAATGATCCATGAGCAATTGGCTGCTCTCAGGCCCAGCACTTCCTAATTTCTGGAAGCCCCTTGCCCTGCCTGCCAAGAGAGAGGCAGCCCAGGGGGGCTCCAGTACCAGCTGCCCTCTGCACCTGACCCTGCCCCAGGGGGGGCTCCAGTACCAGTTGCCCTCTGCACCTGACCCTGCCCCAGGGGCCTCCAGTACCAGCTGCCCTCTGCACCTGACGCTGCCCAAGGAGCTCTGGCTCGGGTTTTCCACCTCTTCCTGCGGCGGGGGTATTTTCCTTAAAAGCCCCCTGAGGCAGTGCTGTGAAAGGCAAAAGCATGGGCTTTGGTTTCAGACTGGAGACTGAATTCCAGCTCCTCACTCGGCAGTCTGGCGAGCTCTCTGCGCCTCGGCTTTCTGATTTATAAAGTAGGAACAACGATTTCTTTATGTTGTTGGATTTGGGGTTTTTTTTTTTTCTTTTTTTGAGACATGGTCTCATCTGTCACCCAAACTGGAGCGCAGTCACAATCACAGCTCACTGCAGCCTCAACCTCCTAGGCTCAAGCGATCCTCTGGCCTAAGCCTTATGAATAACTGGGACTGTAGGTCCACACCACCACACTCAGCTAACTCTTAAATTTTTTGTAGAGATGAGGTCTTACTATGTTGCCCAGGCTGGTCTCAAACTCCTGAGCTCAAGCAATCTTCCCACCTCAGCCTCCCAAAGTGCTGGGATGACAGGCTTGAGCCAACGTGCAAGGCCAATAATTTCTACTTTGCGAGGAGAAATCAGTGTATGTAAAGTACTAAGCCCAGGGCCTGACCCAAAGCAAATGAAAGTCTCCTTCAATGTTCACGTGCTAGGAAGCTATGCCCAGACCACCATGGGTGGCTCCAGCACCAAGAGATGCAACCAGGAAGGGTCAGCTCACCCTGTGTTCCCGCAGCTGTAATCATCCCGCCCCAAGGCCTGAGCTAGGGGTGGGGCCTGGCCTGATCCCTAGCCCTGGCCCAGGGAACAGAGCAGGCCCCTCCTCCTCTCCCATTGCCTCACTGAGCTGAGGAAGCCACTACTCCCCAGGGGTTGTGGGTATAGTGGAGGGTGGGGACCGGCAAACACTGAGACATGCCTTTCATGCACCAGGCATCCTGCTAGCACCACAATCCATCCTCACCATGGCACTGAGAGGTGGGCAATAGTTCCCTTTTACAGATAAGGAAACTGAGGCCCAGGGAGGTTGAATACCATGCCCTGGCCACACAGCACGGGCAGATGGCAGCAGCCCTCTGCCTGCCTCCACTCCAACAGGCACTCCCGAACTAGTTCCATCCCAAGAGCTTCTGCGATCCTACCACAGGCGGCCAGCAGAGGGCGGAAGAGGCAGGAAGACAGAATTTGAATGTCTGCTCCCTGTCTACTGGCTGTGCAACTTTGGGCCTCACCCATGCAGACGAGATAAATGACCATCCCTGCAGGGCTGTGTAGGGACTCTACAGATCGCGGAGCAGAGCAGTGGCAAGGGAAAATGGGGCAGAGGGCCCCTAGTTCCCACCAAGATGGGGACCCTGCCTGTCACCTCTGCCCAGAATAACCAGAGTTTTAGAGGGTCAGAGAAAAGGCTAGAATGCCCCCAAGGGCATGAGCAGCTCCTGAGACCTGGCCCCTCCTTCCAGTTGGCACCACAGGGTGCCCCAGGGCCAACCTGCACGGCGGCTTCTGCAGAGCACAGGTCTAGGAAACCCAGTGAGGCCACCTGCTCTCATCCATTCCCAAGGGCACCCCCTCAGGAAGCACAGGCAGGAAGAAGGGACTCGCCTCCCCTCCCCGCTGCCCTCTTATCTTCCCTCCCAGCCCTGGCCCACACCCCACAACCAGCCCATCCTCTGAGCCAGAGGGAGCTATGACTTAGCTTCTGTTCCCTGAGGCCAGGAGGGCAAGCAAGACGGGGAAGGGAGAGGGGCTTCCATATACGGAGGACCCCAGCCACATCCCTGGGAAGAGAAACAGCTACCACCTGCCATCACCAGGGTCTATGGCAGGAAGTGACTCAGGTGTCCCTCCACTTCAGATCCTCCCAGCCAGTGTCCTAAGACAGACACACGACTGCCCCATCCCACAGAGGAGGAGGGTGAGCCCAGGACAGGGCAGTGATGTCCAAGATAACAAGGCAAGTAAGTGGGCCAATCCGATGGGACGCCCTAGGTCTGCTGGGCTCCCAACCACGGTCTCCCCACACTGAGCACCACAGCTGGGGCAGACCTGAGGTGCAGATCCAACCAGATCTGGGCCCCAGAACAGGGCTCTGGCCCCAGATACTTCTCCAGTCCTTGAGAGACAGACGGAGCTCGGGAGTCGCGATTCCCAGATTCCATCACCCTGACTTGCTGTGGAAGAGCAGGGACCTGGGGGCAATTGTGCAGCCTGGGAAGGAGCAGACAGAGCAGAAGGCGGCCAGGCATGTTCCCACTGCCAGGAGAGGCTCAGGGTCACCAGCTCTCACCAACAGAAGCCACCTGAGGTTGGTGGCACCTGGAGTCTGCTCTGGAATCCAGGGGCCACCTTGGGGCACCTGTAAAGGAACAATAGTAGAAATATCCCATGATGACTGGGCACCTGCTATGTGGCAGGCACTGTGCAAAACAACCCTGTGAGTTGGCACAGTTGGCATCCCCTTTTTACGGATGAGGAAACCAAGGCACAGAAAGATTAAGTCACTTGCTCAGGGCCACACAAGAAGAGGTGAACTGAGATTCAAATTCTGGCGGTCTGGCTGCAGTCTCCAGGTGGACTAGGTTTGTTTGTTTGTTTGTTTTTTAGATGGAGTCTCGCCCTGTCGCCCAGGCTGGAGTGCAGTGGCGCGATCTTGGCTCACTGCAACCTCCGCCTCCTGGGTTCAAACAATTCTCCTGCCTCAGCCTCTAGAGTAGCTGGGGCTATAGGCGCCTGCCACCACACCCAGTTAATTTTTCTATTTTAGTAGAGACATGTTGTCCAGGCTGGTCTCAGGTGGGCTAGGTTTTATGGGTGACAAAGCCATCCTTCCTTCACCTGTCTCCCTGCACCTGTCCTAACCCAGATTAGGGGGTATCTCACTAGACAGCAATGAGACCAAGGGGTTGGGGATGCCCAGGCCCTCACCCCTGCCACCATGGGGCCAGGCTTCTCAAGTCCAGTGTTTGTCCTTCCGCTTTTCCTGGGCCACTGGCTGGACATAGGTCATAGAGTAAGTGAGGGAAGGTCTCTGCCCACAGGCAGGGACCTTGAGAAGGAGCCAAGCCCTGAACCTCCATGTGAGCAGGGCTGTGACAACAGGAGCCAGAGATAAATCAGAGGAAGCTGCCTGGAGGCAGTGATGCTGGCAGAGCAGGCATGGAGAGTGCTGGTAAGCAGAAAGGTTCAGGAGGGAAATGGAGACCTGAAGTGTCCTGAGGCAGATGCTGCCTCCAAAGCGGTCCTCAGGTGCCCAACCACCTGTGCTCCCTTCCATCCCTGTGCATACTCGCTGGGTTTCCTTAGGGTCCCCACCACCAGCCTGTGAGCTCCTAAGCAGGGCCCAGGCCTGATTTTGCCAACTTCCAAGTTTAACAAAGCTTGGCAGGTTCCACTAGGGCTGCGGACAGGTCCCTGGGAGGGAGGGGGGACAAAGCGGTGCACAGGACTGGGCTGTACAGGGCTGCCCCTGAGGGCTGGAGGTTGACCATTTCTCCAGTCAACACAGCTCTAGGACAGCCTTCTGCACCTGCAGTCACCGCTCCCCTGCTCAGCCCCTCCCAGCCAGTTAGACCAGCTTCACCTGACAGGCCACAGCCCAGCCCACCTCCCTTCTCCCTTCGTGGCACAACAAGAAATTCCGGTTTCTAGTCCTGGTGTACAAGGCAAGGCAAGGCAGCAGACTGGATCCATGGCACCTGAGCTGTACCTGCAGAGGCTCCCTCCACGTCTGTCCTCCTCCCCCACTATTTGTCCATCCAGCTTCACCCCAGTCACCTCCCTCCTGGAATCTAGGATCACAGAAGGAATGAACTAGACAGTGGGAAACAGGTCCGGGAAGGACGCGGGACTTCCATCTGGAACTGGAAAAGGAGCTGTAGCCTACGGCCCATCCCCTCTGCAGAAGACTTGCCCTCCCCCAGCCCTATCTCCTTCTCCTCAATGGCGGTCCCCACCCTTCAAGGCCTCTGAAAGCTCTCCCTGACCCCACTGAACCCCATCTCTGAGCACATGCCCAGAAGGGGGTCATTCCTGGGCCGTTGCCCCCGCCTCCCCGCGCTGCCAGGCCTTGCTGCAAACTGCCTGTTCTGTGGCATGAAAAGGCCTTATGTTCAGGGAGCCGAGGAGTAGGGCCATCTCCAGGAAATGGCTTGATGGATAAGAGTCCCAGGGACTGGGCTGGGGCTGGGGCCCCCGAGACTGCCCCGGGGGAATTCTGGAGGTTCCAAACTGACGTCTGTTCATTGGACCCCCACCCCATGTCCCCTCTGCATTCCACCAAAGGCCCTCCAGGCTCATACCCAGATGTGGGAGAGACAGCGCACTGGATGAGGGGACGCTGCCCCCACAGTGGTGACAGGAGGCCGCCTACCAGGGCCCTAGCCCTAAGCGAGGAGAAAGGACACCCTGAGCTCCCAGGCCTGGGGACAGTCCCCATTCTCCACGTATCTCCTCAGCCAGGCCTGTGAGGGGCCGGTGAATGACCACTGTACTGGAAAGAACAAAAACATAGCGAGCCTGTGGGCAAAGGGTGTGGGTTCAAGGCAAGTGCCCAGGTCAGCACCCAAGAGGACAAGGCCTGGTCCCACCTGCAGAGTCAATAGGAGATGGGATGTCCCAGCCAGGGTGGTTCTAGGTCTCCAACACAGGGTTGCCAAGGATAAGACGAGCAAGAGAGGGGAACCAGTTTGTCACCTGTCTCCCATGTGTATGACACCACAAATACCTCAAGTCATTTCAGTTTCCAGAAACTGTGACCAGCAAGAATTATCCTTCCCCAATTACAGATGAGGAAACTGAGGCCCAAGTAGGAGTGACTTGTTCAAGGTCACACTTCTAGTGAGATAGGGCCAAGGCTGGAGTCAAGTTCATTCTGGCTCAAAAACTAGCCTCGGCATTCCATCTGAGAGGCAGGGAGGCTGGGAGCCTGGTTGAGGAGATCCTCCAAGAACAGAGCAGCCACTATAAGGACCAACTCAGCCGGGCGCAGTGGCTCACGCCTGTAATCCCAGCACTTTGGGAGGCCAAGGCGGATGGATCAAAAGGTCAGGAGATCGAGACCATCCTGGCTAACACGGTGAAACCCCGTCTCTAATAAAAATACAAAAAATTAGCCGGGCATAGTGGCGGGCACCTGTAGTCCCAGCTACTCGGGAGGCTGAGGCAGGAGAATGGCATGAACCCGGGAGGCGGAACTTGCAGTGAGACGAGATCACGCCACTGCACTCCAGCCTGGGCGACAGAGCGAGGCTCCGTCTGGAAAAAAAAGGACCAACTCAGAGAAGAAGCTGGAGGGGATGGACGGGCATGCATGCAGCACCGCTTCCCATTTGTAAACAGGCGGTCACAGGTAAGACTTCATCAAAACAAGGCTGCCTGAGGCCAAAGTTCCCTCTCACTGGTGAGCAGCTGGGTGTTACTAATAACCCACTGGGCTGGACCTGCCTCACTGCTGAGCCAAGACTGCTTGACTTCCTGCTCCACAAACCTCCCATCCCATTAGTGGGGCAGGGGCTGCCTGTCTCGCAGGCCTGTTGCCAGCCAGTAGGCAGTGCCTACACACACGGTTTAGGAAATCCAGGCAGTGCCATGGACCATCCACCCCAGCCTGGTCTGAGTCCCTATCGATGCTGCCCCATGGGCTCCACTCACACAGCTCTCTGAACACCAGCCACCATATGTTCTCTGCCACCTGCCCCCACATCCAGGACAGGGCAGCTCTGCGTGTTTGGAAAGGGCAGCTCTTCGTGTCTGGAAAGGGCAGGACACCGAGTGAGCCAGCAAGGAAGGCAATGAGAGGAGGAGGTGTGGCAGGGCTCCTGAACCCGCAAGGAAAGGGGCTCAGAAAGGGCAGCTGACTCCCCTGGTTCACGCAGCGGGAGAGTACCAAGTGGGCCAACCTGGCGTCTCCTCCTTTCACCGAGGCAGGCCCAGCCTGCTCCCGCCAGGCCTCACCAGCCTCTTTCCAGTCCATCTGGGCAATGGCCAGAGGGCAGGAGGGAGTCAGGATGGGGGCAGCCAGGCGATGGAGTGGGAGGAGGGTGAAGACCTCGAGTGCCCAGCCCTCCCCGCCGCAGCCAAGGCCTCACAAAGGCCCTTTGAGGCCAGCTCCCTCTCCACCTACTTGACAAAGGAAGAGAGGAAGGCGTGTGTGGGAGAGGGGGCCCGAGAGGCAGAACTCTTGTGGCCAGGCCAGGAGGCTCCTGGGCCTTCCAGAGAGTCAGTACAGGGCCAGAGGGTCTGTTACAGCTCTTGGGACTGAGGTCAAGGGCACCAGGGGCCCTTTATCTGGTGTCAGGAAGGTGGGACGCAGGGAGGCAAGGCTCCTGGGTCCTCACCTACCCCTGCTAGCAGCTCATGGGCGATCTACGACATGCACCTTCCTCTCTTGGCCTCAGTTTCTCTGCCTCTCAAGAGTCCCAGTCCAAGGACATCTACAGGGTATTTTCAGTCAGAAGGGACTCGAGATCATAGCCTGGGAGTGAAACTAGAAAACTACATTTCATTTTCCCAAAAAGCCCAGGGGATCACAGGGAACTTTGGAAAATGCAAATCTGACCCTATCACAGGCTGCTGAAAGCCTTTGCCTCAGAGGGACCTCCCTACCCACAGAGCAAGGTTGAGCATCTTGGCCCCAGATCTGCCATCCCGGGCACGGCCCTCCGCAGGCCCACAGGAGCCTGAGGGGCTCCGACCTATGAGTTTCTATTCCCTCTGCCTTTTCCCACCCGGCCCTTCGGGCAAAAGCCTCATCACCCTTCACCTTCAAGACGCCTCCTCTGATTACTGGGCTGCGGGAGTCACAGCCTCCTCCGGCCCTGAGCATCCTTGAGACAGCACAGTCTCCTGCACTGTGAGGGGATGGCCCTGCCAGTGTCACCAGCACAGCCCTGGAGGCCAAGGAGGGGCCTGCGCAGTAACCTCCAGCCGCTTCCCCTCCACCCAGGCCACCAGGGACCCCACTCTGCAGGACCCACAGACAAGCAGCGAACCCCTCCCCAGCCCACCCTCACATCCAGGAATCGGGGTTCATAGGGATGAAATCACACCACAAGGCCAAACATTTCTGTGTAACACACTCTAGCCTCAGGGACCAAGAGAAGCGGTCGGAGAGATGCCACCTGTTCAGCATTATCAATAGCCATGGTCCCGTACTGGCTGCCAGGCTGTGTGTGGAATCTGGCATGCATTACCTCTTTTAATTCTCACAACCACCCTATGAGGTAGGTACTACTATTTTTTTTACTATTATTATTATTGATTAATCATCATAATAAATACTTTTCATTTCTACCACAAACGACTATTTCAAAATCATGATGATAACAATCAGGAAAGCAAATTCCTTACATTTGGATGTCAGTCTACATTTTACTAAAAACGGTCATATCCACATCACCCCATTTTTATTCCAAAAATGACCCTCAGTGGGGCTGAGGTTACTGCCCCGTTTTTCCTGTGAGGAAGTGGAGGCCCTGAGAGGGATGAAGGCCTGGCTGGGCCTCAACCAGTCCAGTGGTGGGCACAGGATTACAGCCCATTCTCCGAGCTCCCCATCCAGATCAAATCTCACCGTTTCAGCACCCTCACTTTCTCAGCAGTCTGGGGCTAAGGATGCCTCCTCCCGCCACTCCAATGTCCCTGCAGACCCAGCCGTGTGGGTAGGCCTAGGCCTGCTCACCTAGCTCCAGCTGGGACCAGACACTGACCTTGGGCCGCTTCCACCTGACAGTGGGCCCTGGCGTGCCCTTATAGTAGAGCGAGTCGTCAGTGGCAGGGAAGAGGGGGTCCTCGAAGAGCACCTTCCTGCGCAGGCAGTCCCGCCTCAGGGCCGAGTAGTTCTGGTCCTCATAGGGCTTCACGCACGAGAACATGGTGGTTGCTGCCTCAGGGAGGGAAGGGGGAACACCTGGACAGGAGGGCAAGAAGACTGTCACTCGTGGAGTCCCTGGGTCCCTGCTGTGCCCTGTGAAGTGGACATCATCAGCCCCATGTACAGGCAAGGAAGGCTCAGAGAGGCGTGGAGCCTATCAAAGGTCACACAGCTGGTATACGGCAGAGCGGGACAGGCACCTACCAGCCTGCCTTCACAGACTGGATTCTCTCGTTTCTGAAGCTCAGAGGCGATACCAGGCCCGCAGGCCACTCAGAGCTCAGGCCCGGCCCAGACCGCACCCACCTCGCTGCATTCCTTTGACCAGCCTTCCGTATACCTCCTCAGACAGAATCAGACCAGTGGCCAGCCCTGGCAGCTCCTGTGCCTCCCACAGGAAAGCAGCGTGTGCCCCCGGGTTTCCCTCCCCTCCTCTAGAGAGTGGCACATTTCTGTCTGGTGTGGGAAAACCTTGCCCCAGGTACCCCTCTTGGCATCATTCATTCATTCTCTCCGGTCCTCCCCGCACCATGCTGCCTTCCTCACAGCACCTCGGAATAGATGCCTCCAATTCCGTAGAGAGCAGGCCCATGGCTCCTTAACCCTCCCTCCATTCCCCAGGGGCCCTGGTGTGGGTAGAGGGCAGGGCAGGGCAGGGCAAGGAACAGTGGCTGGCAGGGCCTGCATATCAGGTGCGCCGAGAGATGCTCAGACAGCCAAGCGCCTGAGTGACCACCCCATTTATGACCCCCCCACCCCATCCCTCAAACTCCATCTGGGCTGCGGTGCAGCCCCACAGTGCCCGGTCTCCTCTTCCTGCGGCCTGCCCAGGGTAACAGTGCAACCCTTTTGGGGTAAAGGCCACAATTTCCAGCCCAGCCCTGATGGAAACCAGGGCAAGGTAGGCTGGCTGCGGGAGCGACATCTGAGAGCAAGACCGAGTGAGTGCCAGCCCTGGCGGCACCGCCCTCCTGCTGGGTGACACCGGACAGGTCATGTAAACTCTCTGGGCCCGTTTTCTCTGCTCAGTGATGGGAACTATGCAGCGCTGCTGCACCTCCTGGAAGGAGTGAACCCATTAACTGAAAGCTGAGGAGCCTGCTGAGCACGCCAGTGGGAAGAGGAGTGAGGCGGAAGGGGCCGAGACACCCGGTGGCCCCAAGAGACGCCCCTTTTCCCTGGCCAGATGTGCGTGTGTACTGCCTGCCAACAGTGCCAGTGGGCACATGGCTGCCAGCTTTCACAAAATACAACTGAGGCTCAGTGAGGTGAGGTGACCTGCCCAAGCTCCCCCGGAAACCTGGTGTCTGGACAGGGACCCAGATCCTCCGACTTCAGTACCACCGCCTTGGCTGTGTGACCCTACCACTCTCACTCAGGGTCTCCCCACACACCGTGGCTGAGCTGGGGCCTCACTGGGGCCTCACGTGGAGGGAAATAGGGAAGGGAGAGACAGGAAGGGAAAGAGGCGAGTTCGGGTAGTGAGCAGGGACACGGATGGACAGCAGGGAGGGAGGGGGGCCATTGTCCCCCCCACCTGCCAAGGGAGCCGACAGCAGTTGTCCCCTGCTCTGCACCTGAAGCCATTTCACCTTCTGCCCCCACATCCGTACTGGGGCAGCTTGTGACCTCAGGCCAACCACTTAACTTCTCTGGCTGCCCCTCTGCCCAGGGAGGCCAGCAGCCCTGCCCCCTCTCACCCATTCTCCCTGCCTTGAAGGCCTAAGGGAGAGAGAGGAGCCCACAGAGCCAGCTCCCGGGCTTCAGGCTTCTGGCACAGTCACCAAGGAGCATCATTAGCACCACGGGTTTCCGGCAGGGTCAGCTCGGGAAGCAATTTAAGCTAAAAGAATTAGATCAGAGAAGCTGAAAGCAGGAGCCCAGAAATCAGCTCTTGCAATTCCAGTGTTTCTGAGCCTAGAGGGCCCAGAGATGGGGAGCAAGCTCACCCAGGTCACACAGCCAGGCTGGTAGAGAAAGAGGGTCTGGGTGTTCTCCAGGCCAGGAAGGGGCCAACACTGTTGGGAGGGTCCACTCCTGGGGAGGACGGAAGGGAGGGAGAGGCCACAAAGGGAGAGCTCAGCTAGGCCAAGGGCTGCACAGGGCCAGGCCTGGCTGGCTGAGGGTCTGATACCATTGCCCCATTCCTCCAGCCTCACCCGCCTGCCAGGCTGACCTTGGCCTACTTATGTGAGGTTCTTCTGGCCCCAGCCCTTGCACAGACTGCCCTCTACACTCTCCATCTGCCCCAAGGTCACCTCCCAGTGTATCTATGGGGCCAACACCCCAACAGGGTCAGCTGTCCTCTGCTAGCTCCAGGCAAAGCACTGAAGGCCACAGACAGACCACGAGGCAGGCAAGCTGCTCCACCCAGGCCTTTTCTTTCTGAGCCTGAGCTTAGGCCCGCAGCACTTCCTGTCTCCCTGGTGTTTTCAGCTGTTTGGGCCAAGCAGGACCACCTGAGCTTCCCAGCTGCCCTGTGCGCCTGCCCTCTTCCCTCCTCCTGCCAGTCTCATCCCCACCATTCTCCACCCTGGGCTGAAGCTCCAGGGCTCGGAGCTCCTCGCAGCTCCCACAAAACTGTTTCCTCAGGGCCTCTGCACACAGTGTTCCTCTGCCATCCTGTGCCCCTGGGACAGCACCCATTAACACTGTACCCCATCTGCACATGACTTCTCTGCCTCCCCAGCCTACCCCATGCCCCTCCGGGGCAGGGGCCATGTCCAGCTCCTCTCTCTATCCCAGGGTCCAATGCCGGGCTCCAGGGACTGAGTAGCTGTGTTGCACGAACCAATAAACGTGAGTGCAGGTGGAATTCCTTCAAGAAGAGAAAAAGGCTCAGAGAGTGGCGGAGGCTCCCAAGGGGAATCAGCTTTCCACATCATAGCCGCCAGCACTCAGGTCTGCTGCAGCAGGGCCCACCCCTTCACCCTGGCGCAGGCCTGGCTCTCCTCTCCTCCCCTCCCTGATAGCTGGGTGCCAGCCAGTGCCCACACCCCCACTATCTAGGCTGTAGCCCTAGCACATTCTGCTGCAGCCCGGCCCTTCTCCAGCACCTGAGACTCGGCCCGGGCCCCCGCTGCCCTGAGCAGGCCGCATCACCTCACTGGTCTGCATGCTCTTTGTCTGGAAGAGACAATGTGCCAGGGCCTCTGGGTCACTGTGAGGAGCAAATAATACCCCACCATGCAGAGCGGCGGCACTCTGTATCCTTTCATGCTCTGTGCCCTGAGGACTGACAATCTCAGGCAGTCGACATCCGGGCTTCATCCATGATGTGTCCAGACCCCTGCCAGGCATGGGGGGGCTACCACAACTTGGGGTTCCTGTCTGAGTTGGTCTAGTGTGGCCAACAGACACAAGGCCAAATGAAGTATGTCTCATTCAGCAAGAGGAAAGCAGGGAAGCCTCCACACAAGCCCGGCCACAGAGGCAGGAGAGAAAGGCCATTCCCGGCAAAGGAAACAGTTCACGCGAAGGCTCAGAGGTACGAAAGACATCTTTATTACCACATCAGGGCACCCCCTAAAAGGAGCACAGTGCTAACCTGGGCCCTGCTTTGGGAAGCCTAGGAAATGAAGTCTGGAGGCTTGAGATCTGCGTAAGAGGCTGCAGACTCTGGACAAGTTCCTTGATGTTCCCATCTACAAAATGGCTTAGCTGGTCATCATCTCCAGGGAAGGCTCACTGGTATCAGCCCTCCTCCTCCTGTGGCCAGGGCAGCGGTGAGTCAGACCCAGCCTGTACAGCGAGGCCTCTGTGGACCAAGAGTGGAAGTTCGGAGTTGGATCAGAATGAGGGAGCTGGGGGTGCTCACTAGGGAGCTTCAGGAACCCAGACTTCTGGCAGGTCAGTCAGATCTGAGTTTGCATCCCAACTGCATCATTTAGCTGCTGTGTGTCCCTGGGCAAGGTGGGAACCCCTCTGAGCTGTCAATCAGCAAGCCTCCTCTGAGCCCTACTGGGTTCCAGCCTCTAAGGTGAGAGACGACAGAAAGAAAGTGGCATCTGTTCCTAGGCCTGCCTTAGGGAAGCTCAGTCTGTCCTCACCTGGGACATGGTTGGTACTCCTCTTCCAGGAGGCTGTGTGGCCTAGTCTGCTGTTCCCTGGACCTGCTGGAGGTGGCAGGGACAGCCTGGCTGTGTACAGGATAGAATAAGGCCTCATCTTCCAGTGGCCTGATACCCGTGTGCCTTCCCTGGACCACCTAAGCCATTTTGTAAATGGGAACACCAAGGAATTTGTCCTTGAGGCAGAAGCCAAGGCCAGGCTCCAGAGCTGTGTGGAGGGGCAAGTCACTTACCCCTCTGAGCCTCTGAGAGACGGGGTCATGGAGCCAGCATCAGCCCCAGGGGTATGATAAGAACCAAGGATACAGCTGAGCCCAAGCCCAGAAGCAAGAGGGCCTCAAAGCCACCATGGGCCTCAAAGCCCCAAAGGGCCCAGAATAAGCAGAGCCATTTGAAAAGAACAAGCTGGAGGACTTACACTAAGTAACAAGGCTGATCACAAAGCTCACGGGGTATTGTCTCACAGACCAATGGAACAGAATATAGAGTTCAAAAATAAGCCACAAGTATAAGGACACCTGATATATGACAAAAGAGCTGCCACAATGCACTGGGGAAAGGATTTATCTTTTCAATAAATGGTGGGTCAATTGGCTATCCATAAGGAAAAATAGTCGTCTTACCCCTACCTCAAACCGTATACAAAACTTATTCCAGATAGATTTCAAATCTAACTGAAAGGTAAAACAATAATGCTTTTAGGAAAGAACATGAGAAAAACAGTATACCCAAATGGCCTAAAAAGGGAAGAAAAAGTGCTCAACGTCACTAATCATTAAGGAAATGCAAATTAAAACCACAATAAGATACCACTATGCCCCCAGCAGAATGACTAAAGTGAAACACATGCAGACACACACACACACAGTCCCAAGTAGAGCTCTTATGCATTGATGGTAGGAGGATAAATTGGTATAATCACTTTGCAAAACCATTTGACTATATCTAGAAAACCTGAAGAAATAATATAATCATGTGTTCATATAATCTAGTAATCTAGTAATTCTAAGAATATGTCCAATAGAAATGCATGCACATATTCAGCAAAAACCATGTATAAGAATGTCTATTGCAGTAGTATTTGTTAGAGCTGAAAATGAGAAACAAGCTAAATGTTCATTAACAAAAGAATGGATCAAGAAGTTCTTGTATATTCATAATAGAATAGTAAACAATAATGAAAATGAAAAATGTTGTTGCACACAACCCTATGGATGGATCTTACAAGTCTATTAAGCAAAATAAGCAATATTACATGATTCTACTTAAGTAAAATAGAAAAGCAGGGCCAGCATTACCCCATTACCAAAGCCAGATAAAGACACTACAAGAAAAGAAAATTACAGGCCAATATGCCTTATGAACATAGATGCAAAACCTTCAACAAAATACTAACAAACAAGCTGGGTGTGATGGTGCATGCCTGTAGTCCCAGCTACTCAAGAGCCTCAGGAGGATAGCAAGACCCAATCTCTAGGAAAAATAATAATAATAATAATAAGGCAAATAATTCAAAAGCACATTAAAAGGATCATTCACCATGATCAAGTAAGATTTATATCAAGGATGCACAGATGGTTCAATATATGCAAATCAATAAACATGATACACAATACTAACAGAACGAAGGGCAAAAAACATAAGATCATCTCATTGAATTAAAAAAACACATTTGACAAGATTCAGCATCCTTTCATGACAAAAATTCTAAACAAAATAGGTATAGAAGGAATACACAGAAATCAGTAGCATTTTTATATACTAACAACACACTATTCAAAAGAGTCAAGAAAACAATCCAATTTACAATAGTTACCATGGAAAAAAGAAATGCTTAGGAATAAATATAACCAAGAAGGTAAAAGACTTGTACACTGAAAATTATCAAACACTGATGAAAGAAATTGAAGACACAAATAAATGGAAAGATTCTGTATATGTAGATAAGAATTCGTATTGGTAAAATGTCCATTCTACCCAAAACAATCTACAGATTCAATGCAATCCCCTATCAAAATTCCAATGACATTTTTTGCAGAAATAAAAAACAATCCTTAAAATTCATACAGAATCACAAAAGACCCTGAATAGCCAAAGCAATCTTAAACAAAAAGAACAAAGCTGGAGGCATCACGCTACTGACTTCAAAATACACTACAAAGCTATAGTAACCAAAACCATATGGTATTGGCACAAAAACAGACAAAAGACCAATGGAACAGAATAGAAAGCCCAGAAATGAGTCCACACATTTAATTTGTCAATTAATTTTCAACAAAAGTACCAAGGACACACAAAGCGGAAAGGACAGTCTCTCCAATAATTGGTGTTGGGAAAACCGGATATCCACATGCAGAAGAATAAAAGTTTCCCTATCTCTCATCGTATGCAAACATGGACTCAAATGGACTAAAGACTTAAATATAAGACCTGAAATTATGAAACTACTAGAAGAAAACATGGGAAAAGCTGTTATGACATTGGTCTGGACAATGATATTTTAGATATGACCCCAAAAGCACAGACAACAAAAGCAAAAATAGACAAAGGGGATTACATAAAGCTAAAAAAGTTTCTGCACAACAAAGAAAACAACAGAACGAAGAGACAACCTGCAGAATGGGAAAAAAGTTTGCAAACGAGGCATCTGACAAGAGTCAATATCCAGAATAGATAAGAAATTCAAGCAACTCAATAGCAAAAAACCCTAATGATCTGATTTTAAAGTGAGCAAATGATCTGAATAGACATTTCTCTATAGAAGACATACAAATGGTCAATAGGCATATGAAAAAAATGCTCAACATTGGCTGGGCGCAGTGGCTCATGCCTGTAATCCCAGCACTTTGGGAGGCCGAGGCAGGTGGATCACCTAAGGTCAGGAGTTCAAGACCAGCCTGCTCAACATGGCGAAACCCCATCTCTACTAAAAATACAAAAAATTAGTCAGGCAGGCACCCAGCTACTCAGGAGGCTGAGGCAGGAGAATAGCTTGAACCCAGGAGGTGGAGGTTGCAGTGAGCTGAGATCACATCACTGCACTCCAGCCTGGGAAACAAGAGTGAAACTCCGTCTCAAAAAAAAAAAAAAAAAAAATTAAAAAGCTCAACATCACTAATCATTAGGGAAATGAAAATCAAAACCACAGTGAAATATCACCTCCCACCTTTTGGCTTTTATAAAAAAGACAAAAGTGTGATATCTTACGAAAAAAAACGACAAAAGATATGTCTTTTATAAAGAAGACTTTTTTAAAATCTTTTTTTTTTTTTTGATACAGAGTCTCGCTCTGTCGCCCAGGCTGGAGTGTAGTGGCGCAATCTCGGCTCACTGCAACCTCTCCTTCCCAGGTTCAAGCCATTCTCCTGCCTCAGCGTCCCAAGTAGCTGGGATTACAGGCATGCGCCACCATGCCTGGCTAATTTTTGTATTTTTAGTAGAGACAGCGTTTCACCACGTTGGCCAGGCTGGTCTCGAACTCCTGACCTCAGGTGATTCACCTGCCTTGGCCTCCCAAAGTGCTGGGATTACAGGCACAAGCCACTCACTGTGCCTGACTTAAATCTTTTTACAAAAGATATATCTTTTATAAAAAAGACAAAAGATAAGTGTGGGCGAGGATATGGAGAAAAGGAAACCCTTGTACACTGTTGGTGGGAATGTAAATTAGTACAGCCATTATGGAAAACAGTATAGAGGTTTCTCAAAAAATTAAAAATAAAACTACCATATGATCCAGCAATCCCACTACGGGGTATAAATCCAAAGGAAATGAAGTCAGTATGTTGAAGACATATCTGCACTCCCATGTTCACTACAGCACTATTCACAGTAGCCAAGATATGGAATTAACCTAAGAGTCCATCAATGGATGAATGGGTAAAGAAAATGTGGTATATACACACAATGTAATCTAATTCAGCCATAAAAAGAAAGAAATCTCATCACTTGTTACATAGATAAACCTGGAAGATAATATGCTAAGTGAAATAAGCCAGACACAGAAAGACAAATCCCACATGATCTTACTCATATGTGGAAGTTTTTAAAAGTTGAACTCATAGAAGCAGAAAGTAGAAGGGTGGTCAACAGGGACTGAGGGGTGAGGGTGGGGAGGGAGGTTGCAGAGATGTCAAAGGACACAAAATTTCAGTTAGATAAGAGGAGTAAGTTCAAGAGATCTATAAGTTCAAGAGATTGATTGCAACACGGTGACAATAGTTAATAGCAATAGATTATACTCTTGAAGATTGCTAGAAGTAGACTTTTCATTTTTTGGAGTCTCATTCTGTTGCCCAGGCTGGAGTGCAGTAGCGCAATATTGGCTCACTGCAACCTCCCTCTAACGGATTCAAGCGATTCACCTGCCTCAGCCTCCCAAGCAGCTGGGATAACAGGTGCCTACCACCAGACTCGGATAATTTTTGTAGTTTTAGTAGAGATGGGGTTTCACCATGTTGGCCAGGCTGGTCTCAAGCTCCTGACCTCCTCAAGCTCCTGATCTGCCTGCCTCGGCCTCCCAAAGTGCTGGGATTCTAGGCATGAGCCACCACTCCTGGCCGAGAGTAGATTTTGAGTGTTCTCAGGACAAAAAAGTATGTGAGGTAATGCGTGTGATAATTAACTCGATTTAGCCATTCCACAATGTATACGCATTTCAAAATATTACGTTGTACATGATAAACATAAACAATTTTTATCTGTTAAAAAGATCCATTTTTTTTTAGACAAGCAAAGCCAGCATAATTCATCTACAGTGAACAGAAAGCAGGACTTGGCTATCTTGGGGGTAGAGACTGGAAGGGGTGTGAGAGAGCTTCTGGGGTTCTGGTAAAACTACTTCTTAATCTGGGTGGTGTTTACATGGGTGTGGTCCCTGTGCAAATACACCGAACTGTATACTTATGACCTACACACCTGTCTGTAGATTAGTTACATACGCTTCAGTAAAAAGGTAAACAAAAGGACTCGCTGAATGTGGTGACCCAGGTCCCAGCAGATCAGGGCCCTTCACAGCTGTAGCCCTGTCCAGCTGGACACCACATACCCAGGGGGGCTGACCTAGGGGGAAGGGAGGCAGAGTGGGAAAGTGCCCCAGGCTGGGTCCGAGCACTAGACTTTGTCACACGTAGGCTGTGTGACCTTCTGCGAGCCTCCACTTCTCTGATCTCAGCCTCCTCCTCTAGCTCTCAGGACACTTGCAGGCTTGATACTCAGAGTGTCTCAACACCTGGGGCAGTCCACAAGAAGGTCCTACAGGTGTGTGGCACCCCCACACCCCAACCAAACACACACCTGCAAGGTTTCCTCTGCGCCTGAGAAGGGGAGACGCCAGCCAGAGACCATTCCTAGGGGGATGTTTTCAGCCCTGAGGAAGGTGGCATCGTGCTCAGAAAAAAAGGGGAGGGAAGAGGTGTGGGGCAGGGATCATGGATGAGGCTGCAGAGGATCCCACCAGAGGCCCCAGGATGCCAGGTGCCGGAGTCTGGCTTCATCCTAAGGTGATGGGGAGTGTGGAAGGGTGCTGAGAAGGGGAAGGACTTGGTCATGGCTGTCTCAGGGAGCCCCATCTGGCTGCCACATGGGAAACGGACTAGAAAAGACTAGACCAGATACACCATAAGAACGTCCACAGGACTTGGACTGGCAGGCTCACATGTGGACATGGAGGGGCTGGGTTCCAGGGCCAAGTGGGAGAGAGCCTCAACTCTTCCTGGTGGCCAGCCAGTGGTGGGGGTGAAGGAAAAACACAGGAATGCCTACTGGGGGTCCTTCTCCTGTGCCCCACTGCCCCATACCCCACACTGGTGCCCAGTGCAAAGCACAGGCCTGGCAGAGTGGGTATCACCCAGTGCTGGCCGAAGGAGCCAGTGACGCCCTCACCCATTTCCTGCCAATCAAAGCCCCCTTTCCCCTACCTCCCTTCCTCAACCTCTTCTCCCCTCTCAAGGGAAGACACCCCCCACCACTGCCCTTTGCCATATGAACAGGGGAGGGCTGAACAGCTGGGGCTTCATCATTCAGGGGACACAGTCAATTCCAACCTGCACATCTTTCCTGATGCCCGATCTGGGCTGGCGCTGAGCTGGCTGATGAGGAAGGGGCTGGGGGAAATGGTGGTGGCCTTCTGAGATGGAGCCTGAGCAGGGCCCGAAGGATAGGCCAGAATCAGCAAGGGCATAGCAGGGCAGGATGCGGCACAGGGAGAGAGAAAAGGTGGGAGGGCACTGGGTGGGTGGAGCCTGGGGGGGAGTTGGCAGGACCAGCTCTGCAGGGCTGGGGATGCCAGGCAGAGGGGCATTGGCACTTACTGAGGCACAGGGGAGCCAGGGGCAAGACTAAAGGTCAGATGCTGATGCAGTGACCCAGGACTGGAAGTGCCCTGGCTTGAGCCATAGCAGGGAAGGCCAGAAGCCAGAGGGGACTGGAAAGGGCAGAAACTCCATTTGGTGGCTGCCTGGTTATTTGTGGTTTTGATTCTGTTAATGTATTTATCCCCTTCTATCCCATACCCCATCCTCCATCTGCTCCCTAAGTCACCACCTAACAAGATGCTTAAAGCGTGTCTCTTTGTCCTTTCGTGGGTGTACTGTGACCTCCCAGGCCCCTGTCTCTCTGATGTGCCGTGTGCTGAGGAATGGATGGCAGGGTGGGGAGGGAGAATGTGCTGTGGAGGGACAGCCAGGCTCGGCGCCACCTCAGGCTCTCAGCCCCTGGGCCACCCAAAGCTCCAGGCTCCTGGGTTCTGGCGCCAGAGCCAAGGCAACCAGGCCCAGTGAGTCACTCCAGCCACCACCAGGCGAGCTGGCACCAGGGCTGGGAAATCCTGTCTTTCTTCTCCCCTCCTCTTCCCTTATTGTTTCTGTGTCCAATCCATTCTCCACCCGGCTGCTGAGTGATCTTTCTAACATAAATCCTACCAGGCCGCTCCCCTGCTAGGAGACACAGAGGGCCTTGTGGGCAGGGTCAAGCGTGTACGGGGCGTGGGGTCTCCAGCTGGTCCTGGGGGAATGGTTGGTCCTGCAGCCGTGATGTCCCCCGGCAGTGCATGTGAGGGCTATGCTGGCTGCAGGCCTGGCTCTGTGTGATCCTGACTGAGTCACAGGCCTGACCCTGCAGCTGTTCTTCATTTGGGAATGGGCTCCCGCCCAGGGTGCTGTGAGCAGGAGAGAGTGTAGGAACAGCAGGAGCCACTGTTGT
Source organism: Mandrillus leucophaeus (assembly GCF_000951045.1). Classification (NCBI taxonomy): domain Eukaryota; kingdom Metazoa; phylum Chordata; class Mammalia; order Primates; family Cercopithecidae; genus Mandrillus; species Mandrillus leucophaeus. The sequence continues at coordinate 3,295,676 of NW_012103810.1, forward strand.
AAACAGCATCTGTAAGCAAGTGGCCACGGGAGAGGAGCTTCTGAAAGGGTGTTCCAGGTCAGGGGTTCCTGCAGGCCTTGGGCAGGACAGGAAGAAGCCAAGGACCTGGCCACACTTGTGGAGGTGGAAACTGCTGGGCAGGGGGCAGCCCCAGGCCCAGTCTCGGATGAGCAGCTCACCACAGTTTGAAGACTGAAAGAACCGCATCCGGGAAACCCATAGTCCCAGGCAACCCAGTGCGGTGGCCACCCTACCTCGGGGCTCCCAGTCCAGCACCAGGTCCTGCAGAGAAAGTACTGAGAGCGGCAGATGCAGCTGGGTGTCCCTGTGCAGGACATTCTCTCTCACCCGGGGTGGGGTGGGGGCTGTGTGCTCGCTCAGTCCCCACAGGGGAGACAACCTAACAAAATGGGACTTGATCAGGTCACTAAAGCCACCTCTGCCTCACTGTGCTGTGTGAGCCCAGGCAAGCCCCTGCCCTCTCCAGCCACAGGCTCTCGCCATTGAGGGGAACACTACACACTATTTTCCAGTCTGGCGGGTTTCTCACCAGGACAGCCCTTTTCTCCACTTCCTGCACAGGCAGTCCTAGACTCGAGTCCCGAGACCTGTCTCCAAGACTCAAGGTGTGAAGACTGGGGAGACAGTGCCCATTTCCCACTTTGGGAAACTGAAGTGTGCCATTCCTCAGCGCAAGCTCCTGCACAGCCTCAGAAAGGAGCTGTGCTGTTCTCATTACACAAATGGGAGACAGAGGCTCTGAGGGGAAAGAGGACATTCAGGGCAGAAGCATGAACCTGTCCCATGTCAAAGTCCTGCTCGGCCTGCCCACCATCCCTCCCTCGGGCAGTGACCCACTCTCCAGCCCTGGGTGTCCTGTTCAGGTGTGTCCCCCGTTCCAACTTTACTCGCACACCTTCCCTGTGCCTGACCAAACGGCAGTGAGGAGTCAGATGGGAATCTGCCCTAGAGGTCGGCCTGGTGAAGGCGAGAAGCAGAGACCTCGGTACAAGGCAGGGAGACCTGCTCTCAAAGGGAGCGATTCGTTCACACCAGGCAGGGAGGGCTGCACGGAGGAAGTAGCATCAAAGCGGGATCTTAAAGGGTAGATTGTGATTTCAAGAGATGGAGGAGGTGGAAGGTTTGGGGGAGGAAATATTATTCTGGAGGAAGAAATCATTTAGGCAGGTCTGGAGGACAGAATGCAGGGGAGAGGGAAGAGGAAGTAGAGAAATATTGCCACAGCTGGGTTGCGGCTCGCCCTGAAAGCCAGGCTAAGAACTCAGACATGAGATGGGGTGCGATGATGTATGAGAAGGTCAACGGGAAAGGAGGCCCAGGATGTAGGCAGGGAGGCCAGGCTCTAGACAGGCCCCTGAGAGAGAAGAAGGGCCTAGCATGGTGTGGCCTTGGCCATGGGGATGGAAAGGAGACCCACACAGGGGCAGGTCCGCAGCAGGCAGGCCGGAGCTCTGGGGTTTAGCTAGGGTTCTTCCTGAGGCGCCAGGGGGCTTATCCCCTCCTGCAATGGCGGACCAGGTCTCTGGGCGAGCAGCACTTCCAGGCCCCCTGCACTGCTCTAAGTCACTTCCTATTCCTAACCATGGCAGCCTAGAATGCCAACGCCTGCTCCCCATACCCAGGCAGAGGGCGAACCAGGGCCTCAAGATGTCAGGCTGGGCAACATCCTGTCCACATACCCATCCTCAGATGGGGAGACTGAGGCCAGCGAGGAGCAAAGCAATTAACCTCTCTGTGCTTCAGGATTCTCATCTGTAAAACAAAGGTATTTTCTGCTCTACTGGCCCAGCCTGTTCACCTGACCCCATATACCAGACAGGACTTGGCCGTAATAGGCCTTGGTGTTCTCATCTGTAAAGCGGGACCATCCCCTTGTAGGGTGATGGTGAGCATCAAATGACCCTGCAAAGCACTGGGCTTCTTGGGTGAATGTCTGAAATGAGCTGCACTCCACCCTGAAAGGCCCAGCACGCTGTCAAATGCATGCAGGGTCCAGACACTGGGGCCACCCACGCAGCCATGCCAGGGATGCCCTTCTTCCAAACATCCCTGAACTCTGGCTACCAGGGGCTCAGGCTGGACACTGGGGCCAGGGCTACAGCAGCGCCCAGCCTCCAAGGCTCCCAGGCTGGAGGGGAGACAGACATTGTGAGTGACCTCCTGGGTAACAGGACTGTGACTGGGGAAGCCAGCCTCGGTGAGCACTGCGGTGGCGGCGGGAGCTGGGAATGGCGCCTACAGTGGTGCTGCAGTCAGCTCCTGGGGTGGGCTGAATGATGGCCCCAAAGATACTCCCACCCGGATCCCTAGAACCTGTGAATGACACCTTGTATGGCACAGGGGACTCTGCAGATGTGATTAAGGACTTTGAGACAAGGAGACGATCTTGGCTTATCTGGGTGGGCCCTGAATGTAATCACAAGTGTCCCTACAAGAGGGAGGTGGAGGGGATCTGCCCAGAGGAGGAAAGAGCAATGAGACAGAAGCAGAGACTGAAGCAATGTTGCCACAAGGAACGCCAGCAGACACCCGAGGCTGGAAGAGACGGGGAACGGACTCTCCCCAGGATCCCACAGAAGAAGCCAGCCTGGATTTTAGCCCCATTAGACTCATGGGGGACTTCTCACCTCCGAAACTATAAGAGCATAAATCTGTGTTGCTTTCAGTCACCAAGTGTGGCAATTTGTCAAAATAGCGATAGGAAAGGAATATGCTCTTGAACGATGCTGTTCCTGAAGAATAGCTAATGGGAGCCGGGGGACAGGTCATGGGGCCCCACCCGCCTCTCCTGCCTGGAGAAGCCCATGAGGGGAATGAAGTTCCTACACCTTGAGTTGCTCCGCTGTACAACAAAGCGACCCCACGCCAGTTCCTTAGTTCCTGCTGTGAGTAACACGTCACTTGGGTCTCACCTCACTCCGACTGGCAGAAGTTACACAGCAGCAGGGGGCACTGGCTGAGCAGGGGCTGGCCGGGCAAGGCAGGTGGGTCAAGCCAATGGGCTCCCAGCCTTCTGTCCACCATCCCCCAGGGCACATCCTGACAGTGAAGGGCAGCTGGGGACCAGTGGATGGGCTTTGGTGTGCTCCGGTCACCAGCCCCTTCTCCCGCATGGCCACTGTGGGAGAAAACCACAGCAAAAAACCCACAGGCCACCGCAGCCTCAGCTGTCGCCAACCCAGACCCCTATCCCTGGGAAAGCTCGGGTCCCTGGAAGCACACGTGCAAACAACCAGAATGGGGAGCAGTAACCCAGGCCCTTGCGGGTAAGCACACATTGTCCACAGCTTCCCCTTCCAAGCCTGAGGCTGGCCTCCTAAGACATCCAGATTCCAACCGCAAAGGGACCTGGCCCCTTTGCCTGGGGTGAGCAGGGAAAGGCAAGGCCCGAGGCCACAGGCAAGTGAGCAGCTCTGCCTGCACTGAAGCAAGGCAATCCCAGGGCATCTCCACCAGCCCGGAGGAGGGCTCAGAGGTGTGCAGCAGGATGTCCAAATCTCAGGACCATGGCGAGCCCAGGAAAGTTTTGAGCAGGGATCAGGGATGGAGAGGCAGAAGAGCTCTCTGAGGCACTCAAGGGGTACCTGGGAGGGGCTCTGAAGGCACTCAAAACACTTGAATAGATGGGGACAGAGACAGGGCGGGTGAAAAGCCCAGCTGCAGAGAGACTGCTGCCAGCTGCCCAGGAGGCTGCCGGGGAGGGGTGGGGGGTGTTGCAGATCCTGCTCTTTGCAGCTGGGGGAGCTGAGGGCCCGCTGCTGGGCTTTCTGTTCAACCTTCACATGCTGTACTCTAGGGTGCTCCCAGCTGCTCAGCCCTTGCCTCTCCTCAGGGGCTAGAAGCTTTTGGGAGAAGCCAGGGGACTTAGTCAGGCAGATAGAGACCACTCCCATAAGTAGTCTCCCTCACCCACTAAATCCAAGAGAGGCTTCCACTTCAGTAAGAAAGGCCTGTTTCCTTCCACCCTTCTTCTCCCAAAGTCAGCCCCTTATCCCCAGGGAGGGAACTAAGTGATGCTGATTGCCAGGTGCTATTAGTAATAATGGCTACCAGACACCACGTACTTAGAAAGATGCGTTCAGTGACATGATCTAAGTTCATCTTCATCATCCCCCAGTCCCTGTGAATAGGCAGCATTTATCCCCATTCCGCACATGAGAAAACTGAGACAGAAAAGGGAAGTTCTCCGCCTCAAGGTCATAGGCAAGTAGGAAGGTACAGAGATGGTCTCAGCCAAGAGAAAGATCAGACACATGATTTAGGCCCTGCAGGTAGGAGAGGGTACCTACTGAGGGTGCAAGAGGCCTCCTGTTTGGGGACCAGGACTCCAGGGCTGATCTGAGAGCCTGCCAGGAAAGCAGGCAGAGACAGTGCTGGCCTGAGAGCAGTGTTCCAGATGTCTCCCACAAAAACCCACAGGCATCTCACAACCACCCTGTCCAATAGTCCACTTGTCAACTTACTCCCAAACTGCCCCACCGGCAATGGTGGTCCCCATCTCACAGGGGCAGCCCCACCTACCTTCCCCCAGCACTGGGGCCCTGTGTAGCCCCTGGGCACCTCCTGCCCCCAGCACCCCTGCTCTGGGAACCTTTATCAGGGCCCCTCCTCCCCTGCCAAGGCTAACCCTGGGTGGGGAGCAGAGGAGAGCAGAAGGGAGGGCCCTCTCCCTGCTTTGGCCTCCTCCTTACAGGCCTCAACAGAAGCCCACCCACTACACAGCCAAAGGTGACCCTTCTTGGACACACATCTGACCTATCTCATCTGCAATCCACCCCACCAGCATTCATTTTCACACTGCCAAGTCTTTACTCATGCTATTCCTTGGGGCTGCGTTGCCCTGCCTTTTCTTTTCTGCTTGGTGGACTTCTTTGAGACCCAGCCCCAACGAATCTGCAAGTAAACTCATCCCCAGCACTGGGTACAACTCTGGGCAGGGCCTTATCTGTGGACCCACTGCCTGTCTCGTCAGAAGGGACGCTCCTCAGGGCAAAGACCTGCCTCTGTGTGCTGGCAACTAGCCTGGCCTGGCCTGCAGCAGCAGCGGGGCCCACCACACCCTGCCCAGGAGGCAAAGGCAGCCAGACCATCCCACTCCCTGACCCTCGGGACAGGAGCAAGGACCAGCCCGAGGACCCTGGGAGGTGTCAATCCTTGCGGAACACAGTGGTTCCTCCAGCAGGCCTCAGACTCATTGAGTTGGCTGAGCCTCACCCTTAAGCCCCTCTCTTCCAAGAAGTCTGCCCAGATCTCTCTTTCCCCTGAGTCCTGGGATAGTCGCCCTCAGTACTTTTCTCTCCAAACCACGGGTGTAGGGAGGAGACTCTGGGATGAGAGCCAGGCGGACCCAGGTTCAAATTCTGGCTCAGCAGCCCTGAGAGGGCAGCTGACTTTGCCTCTCTGTGCCCCACTCTGCTCATCTGTATGGAACTTGGGGGTGAATCCCACCACACGAAATGACTGGGAGAGAGAACGTCGCACCTGTTAATGATCTTTGGTCCTACTTCACCTCTGGTCCCCTAGGCCAGTCTTCTGAGACCCCCCCAACCCAGAGGAACAGAGGTGGGAACTCAGGTCTGAGAAATCAAAGATCCATTCCCTCCCAGACCACTCTCCCACACTCCCGCAATACACACTCCTGCAACACACATACACACACACACACACGTGTGCACCCGCCCTGCAGTCAAGGAGAAAAGCCCCCATTCAACCTGGGGAGGAGTGCCAAGAAGCGGATAGGCTGGGGCAGCAGGAGCCTCGGCCCTGCCCCTTTCCCAAGCCTGGGTGGGGTAGTACCCAGAAGGGGTTGGTGGATAGCAGGAATGAAAGGGGGGGTTAAGGAGGGAACAGAAGAGGGGGAACTGTAAGGAAGATGAGAGGAAGGGACAGTCTAGCCCCGGGTGTTAGGCGCTTCCAGCGCGTCTGCACTAGGAAAACGACTCAGAGACACCCAGAGGGAGGTGAAAAAAAGACTCCTCGCCGGGGGTGGGGGTGGGGGTGGGGACGAGCCCAGGGAGCCCAGGCGGATCGTCCAGGACCCCGCCCCCCAGCCAGCGCTCACTTCCTTTCCCCCCAGGCCCGCGGGAGATGCAGCCCCCTCCACCGATTCGTGGTACCGAAGAACGCACTGGCTCGCGCTGCATCCTCACACGCCCCCCCGAAACACACACACACACAGAAGCACACGCCTCCCTCCGCGCGCCTCCTACCGGCCGCGCTACCGCGGGTCCAGCCGGGTTCCCGGGATGCAGGACACGGCGTGGGCGCTGGAGCGGAGGCTGCAGCCGCCCCGCGTAGCGGCCTGGAGTTCTGGCAGGAGATGCAGCTGGGACTGGCCTGGGGCGGGGGCTGGCGCTGGCATTCCCCGGGTTCGGCCAGCCGGGCCGGGCTCCGCCCCGCCCCGCCCACGGCCTCTGCCCATTCGCCCGTGGCGAGCCGGAGGCGTGGTCTTCTGTGGGGCGGAGCGGGCGACCGTGATCTCGGTGCGCGCATGCGCACTGGCGCCGCGGGCGGCCGCTCAGAGGAGCGGTCTGGTTCCAGCCCGGATGTTGAAGGGGGGTTTGGGGCCCCTAGCGGCACCCACAACCTCTACCGACTCGGTCGGGCCCTCTCTCTCCCTCCTTCCCAGACTATCTGTCTGCGGTTGGGTGCATCCCCATGGGCAGCCTCCCAAGGGCTGGCTGCACCGCGAGGGATCGGGCCGGGGCGTGGGTTCAGCTCCCCGAGGGCGGGTCGGAGCCGCGGCTGACTTGGAGCTGGCGTCTAGTACCGAGGGCCCGCAAGGGCCGGGGTGCCTGCCAGAACGAGGACTTGGTGGGCGGCACCCCTCCCTTTCCGAACTCCACCTTCACATCCATCCCAAGTGTTCGGATGGAGAAGAGGGAGCCCAGGCCCCTGTGAGCCGCAGACGGCCTCTGTCAGATGGGAAAACTGACCCCGGCCTGAGCACTTAACCCGGAGCTGCGATGGGCTCCCCGGCTCACGTTTGACTCTCTGTCCGTGACTGGCTCCCGGAATGCCCTGGGATGGCACCGAGCCTCGGTTTCCTGATCTGTAAAATGGGGACTATAATCTCTACCCGTCCCAGGCCGTTTGGGGAATCCGATAGAGAAGGTTTAGAGGTGACTAGTTCTTGCCTACAGTAGGGACTCAGGGGTGCCACCGTCCCCCACCCTGAGTCAGCAGGACAGACGCCCATCTGATCTGATGAGCCTATCAGCCTACTCGCTGGTGGAGCGTCTCAGGCCCACTCATTCTCCCCCTCCAGTTTGTTTCCCAGTCTCAGTTAATGATTTCTTCAACTTCTTGTGTTACCGAAACAAACTTGGGTCCACCCACCCGATGCAGCAAAGTCAAACACTGACATCAGGATTTGCAGCGGCAGAAAGAGAGGCATTTATTGCAGGGTGCCAAGCAAGGAGAATAGGTCAGCTAATGCTTAAGACCCGGACTTCTCGATGGTTTACATGCAAGGGTTTTTAAAGGTGGGGAGACAGAGGTTATAGGCAAAGTCATAAATAAATACTCTGGAGCTATACATTGGCTTGGCCCAAAAAGGTGAGATATTTTGAGGCAGGAGAGTTACAGGTCATAGGTGGATTCAGAGATTCTGTGATTTGCAATTGGTTTAGGAAGCAAGACTGTCTAAAAACCTGGGCTCCACAGATAGGAATGTTAAGCATTGGCTTATGGGTGTGACTCTTTGCAGAACCCTTGGGAAGAAATTTAAAGAACAGCCCTCAGTTTCCCCTTGTCTGAGGCCTAAGTGACAGCTGTGAAAAACAATTCAGGGACATAGGTCAAGGTGTTATCTTTAGTTTCTATAGGGAACCAGACATCTTGTGGCTCTAACTTATTTGGGTGGCCCTTGTTTTAAGCTACAATTACCTTGTTGCTTGTCAAGGTGCTCGTTTACTTCTCAAAGCTAGCTAGCTGCCTGAAATGCCCCTAGAAAGGACTCATGATTTTCCTTTCTTTACACTAAGCGGAGTCCCTGCCTCACCTCACTTTCAGTCACCCGGACTTCTCTAGCCTCTCCCCAACCTCCCTGCCTCTGTCCCAGGCCACCCAGATGCTTCTCCCTTAAGAGTAGCCCCAGCCCCCTCGGGAGCTTTCTATCCAACCAAAGAAGACTTTCACATATGCAGCTGAGACCCGCCACCCACAGAAGAGTGTTCTAAGACTGCACCCCATCTGACTCCCCCATCTCCCCTAACCTCATTCCATGCCCTGTACTGGGAGCAACAGCTTCACCAGCCCTTCAAGGGTCATTTCAGGGGCTCTACTCTCCCTACCTGAACCCTTGCCCATACTGATCTGTGACCGTCTGAAGGACTCTTCCATCCTCCCTGAGCCGCAGCATCCCAAAGCTCCCTTGCTCACCTATGGCCCTTCTCAGGCTGCGTCTCTCAGAGTTGCTGGTGGGACCAAAATTTCCCCTGCGAGGCCAAAGTTCCTGGAGGGCAGAGGCCAAGGGTCATTCTCAGGAAGACAGCAGCAACTGGTAGAGCCAAGCAGATCTGGGCTCCAGTCCTCACTCTGCCAGTTACTGGCTGTGTGATCTGGGCAGGTCCTCTATCCTTTCACAGCCTCATTTTCCCTGTCTGTAAAATGGGCTTCTAGCTGAAGTGTGTGATGACCAGGTACAGGCAAGTCATGGGGCTCGCTAAAGGCCCGGTTGTGTAGGATACTGGGCAGCATTGTCTCTGGGCTGGGCAACTCCCATGTGTTCCAAGGTGGAGCTGGGGTTGTGTCTGAGAAGGCGTGTTTGCCTCAGCACACAAAACAGTGGGGTTCAGAGGATGCTCAGACCCTCTTCTGTATCTCAAAGCATTGGAGCCACAAGAGGGTATTCTGCAATAGTTGTAAGCAGGGACTCTGCCTGGGCTCATATTAGCTGAGTGACCTCAGACAAGTGACCCAACCTCACTGTGCCAGTATCCTCTCCTGTAAAGCCAACACAGCAACAACTGCACCATGGAGTTGTTGTGGGGTTAAATGGGCCGGGCCATGTGGAGCCCTCATGGTAGTCCTTTGCTTGGAGTAAGAGCTCTCAGCATTTGCTAGCTGGTGTTATTGACATCTGACCCCAGTCCCTCATTTTGTGAAGACACTGAGTCCCAGAAGCAGAGACATGCACTCATGGCTAGTGAGAAGCCCAGCCACCCTAGCAGGTTAGCGCTGGAAGGGCCCAGTCCTTTAACCATCTCCAGCAGCTCCACCTTTTCTGACAGGTGAGGAAAGAGGCCTAGTGAGAGAGTGACCTGTCCAAGACACCCACCCTGGTGGCCGGGTGGACAGAGCATTGGCCCTGCTATTGGGGAAGAGAGAGGTCCCCAAGATAAGCCAGGAAGAGCCAGATTTGCCCAATAAGGTTGGGGAAAGGTGGGACTTTGATGATGCTCTGGCCCCAGAATCCTGCTGGTCAGTTTTTATAAACTGAGTCATCTAATGGTACCATCACAGGGCCTGATGTGGAAGTGCACTTCCCATTTCTCACAACCGCCCTCTGCAGCAGCTCTGATTAGTCCATTTTCCAGATGACAGAACCAAGCCTCAGGGAGATGCCCCAGGTCACACAATTAGTAACTGGAATCCAAACCTACCCTGTCTGACTCCACTCTTGTGGGCTTTCTCTCCCCTCTTCCTATCTCCTCCAGGAAAAGGTCACCTCCGCAGGCTCCTTGACTGGCTGTCCCACTTCTGCTTGGATGCCACTGTAACTGGGAACTCACTTCCTCACAGCACAGCCCTTTCCCCTCTACCTGGGAGAGCCTTTTGTCCCCCAGAGCTGATCCACCCCTCTCTTCCTGGTTCTGCCAGACTTTATACCCTCTATCTTACCAGAGCCTAGAGACAGAATCTTCTCTGCCCAAGTCAGAAAACCCCTGTCTTCACTGCTCCTGTGTGTAATAGGATTTCCCAGGTGAAGCTTATGATAATAATGTATTTTTTAATCCCAACAGACTTAATTGCCAAGCTATTGTGTGAGAATCCTAAAGGAAGCTGTGGCATGGGGAGTGGCTCAAAGTGGAGGCTCCTAAGGCCTGGTGTCTCTGGGAGGAATATTAAAAATCACCCTATTAACCAGTTCATTTCGTTCTCATCTGGCCAGCTCTGGCAAGGGGGTGTCAAGATTGCAGAGTGAGCAGGCCCGTCAGACACAGAACTTTCAGTGGGGAATAGTTGCTAATGGTGCATCCCTGTGTGGTCCAAAATGGGAGCTCACAAGGGACTCCAGGGCAGAACAGGTGTGATGGAAATTGGGATATTGAGACAAGAAGACTTCTGAGTTGCTTTCAAGTCTATCCTTCTCTGAAACACTGCTTATATTTTGTTACTATCCTAGATATTATTAAAAACCAGTCAGACCAAGAATGCAAGGTTGATTTTTTTTTTTTTTTTTTTTTTTT
>NW_012103810.1:3306158-3309690 GCF_000951045.1 Mandrillus leucophaeus
TTGTCACCCAGGCTGGAGTGCAGTGGCGTGATCTCAGCTCACTGCAACCTTCACCTCCCAGGTTCAAGCGATTCTCCTGCCTCAGCCTCCAGAGTAGCTTTAATATTAGAAAACTTCATCCATTAATAGCATTGCATTAGTTTCCTAGGGCTGCCATAACGACAAACTGGGCTGCTCAAATGACAGAAATGTATTGTCTCACAGTCCTGGAGGCTAGAAGTTCAAGATAAAGGTATCCCTAATTCTGATAAAGGTATCATCAGGATTGATTCATTCTATGGGATCCAATTCAATATACAACAAGCATGTACCATATGAATGAACCTAAGGGGAGAATAATATGCTCATTTATTTCTCTATAAATACTAAGAAAGCTTTAACAAAATTCAATACCCATTCATGATCAAAACACTCAGTGAAACAGGAATTGAGGGATACTTTCTCAGTATGATAAGATATAGTCATATAAACCAGCATCTTATTTAATCAAGAGACACTGGAAGCATTTCCACTAAGATCAAGAACATAACAAGGGCCAGGCACAGTGGTTCATGCCTGCAATCCCAACACTGTGGGAGACTGGGACGAGAGGGTTGCATGGGCCAGGAGTTTGAGGTCAGCCTGGGAGACAAAATGAGACCTCATCTCTGCAAAACAAAAAACAACAAAAAAGCCAAGTGTGCTGGCATTTGCCTGTAGTTCCAGCTACTCAAAAGGCTGAAGTAGGAGGATCCCTTGGGGCCAGGAGTTTGAGGCTGCAGTGAGCCCTGATTATGCCATGTACTCCAGCCTGGGTGACAGAGTGAGACCTTGACTCTAAAAAATAAAAAGAGAATGAAAGAAGAGAAACATGGCAAGGATGCCATTATATCCACCACTATTCCACGTTGTACTAGATGTATTAGCCAATGCAATTAGACAGGAGAAATCAATTGGAGGCCTAAGAATGGTAAAGAAGAAGGAGAACTATTTCTATTTACATATGGCATAATATACCTGAAGAACCCCAGAGAATCAATGATAAAACTAATTCAAATAGTAAAGGAGTTTAGTGAAGTAGAAGGATACAAAATTAACATGTAAAATATAATGGCCTTTATGTATATACCTATATGAGGATTTTTTTTTTTTTTTAACAGAGTCTCACTCTGTCGCCCAGGCTGGAGTGCAGGGGCACAATCTCAGCTCACTGCAACCTCCGCCTCCTGGGTTCAAGTGATTGTTGTGTCTCAGTCTCCCGAGTAGCTGGAATTACAGGTGTACATCACCATACTTGACTAATTTTTTTCTTTTTAGGAAAGGTAGGGTTTCACCATGTTGGCCAGGCTGGTCTCGAACCCCTGACCTCAGGTGATCTGCCCACCTTGGACTCCCAAAGTGCTGAGATTACAGGCGTGAGCCATCGCGCCTGGCCATGATGAAATTTTTAAAACAGTTTTGAAAGACACGAAAGGAAAACAAATGGAAAAATATCGCTTTGTTTGCATAGGAAAAGTCAACATTGTAATGGCGTTAGTCCTCCCTAAGTTAATTTTAAACTCCATGTAATCCCAATTAAAAAAACAGCAAGGTATTTTATGAAGATAGACCTGTTGATACAAAAGTTCACATAGAAAAATAAACTTGCAAGAACAGATAGGAAGACATTGGAAAAGAAAAAACATGAGAGAAAGCTAGACTTGTCAGACATTTAAAAAAAAAAAAAAAAAAGTCTTCTGTAATTAAGACTGGGATGGTTCTGGTACGTGAACAGACAAATTGGAATAGACTAGAAAATTTAGGATTAGTCCCAAAACATCTTTACCCTACTATTTTGAGATGTTGCCTTTGCTACACACTAAACATAGACTTTGCAATAGATAGAGCTGGGACAACTGGGAGCCATTTGGAAAAAATAAAATTAAATCCATATGTTACACTGTCATATTTTGTGTTGTGTTGCTATAAAGGAATACCTGAGACTGAGTAATTTATAAAGAAAAAAGTTGATTTGGCTCCCAATTCTGATGGTTGGAAAGTTCAAGACTGGGTGTCCAGTGAGGGACTCAGGCTGCTTCCACTCATGGTGGAAGGTGAAGGGGAGCTGATGTGAGCAGATACCACATGTCAAGAGGGGAAGCAATAGACAGGGGAGAGGGTGCCAGAATCTTTCAACAAGCAGCTCTCCCAGGAACTAAGAAAGTGAGAGGTCACTCGCCACCAAGGAAAGCATCAATCTATTCATGAGAGACCACCTCCATGAGTCAAACACCTCCCATCAGGCCCCATTTCAACCCTAGGGATCACATTTGAACATGAGCCTTGGAGGGAACAAACATCTAAACCATAGCACGCATCCAACAAAAGAATAAACTGAATGGATCAGGAATCTAAGTGTGAAAAACAAAGCCACCTGTCTTGGTCAGCTCAGGCTGCTCTAACAAAATACCACAAACCCCCAAATTCAATAGTAAAGTGAGGGGAAAGGCACCAACAGGTAACTAACCAAAAAAGATATTAAAATGGCCCTCAAACTTATGAAAAAAGATTCAAGGACACGGATAATTAGAGCGAGGCAAATCACAGCCACAGTGAGATGCTATTTTTCACTTTTCAGACTGACAATAAAAATGATCACAACACATTCTGTTCACCAAGTTGTAGGGAAACAGTCGCTCACAGTTATTGCTGGTGGGAATACAATTTGGTACAATTTGGTACAATTCTAGGGGAATTGGTAATACCTAAGAAAACTACATACACATGTACTCTTTAACCTGAGGCAACTCCACTTCTCGGAATCTCCTCAGAACCTTTATCTGTGGCAGTATGGAAATACACACGCAAAGCCTTTTTTCACTGACGCGTTCTTTTTAATTGCAAATATTGCAAACAATCTACATACCCACAAGTGGGAGAGTGGTCGAATAAATTGTAGTATATCCAGGTAACAGAGCACTAAGCAGCTGTAAAAGAAAATGAGGAGGAGCACATTGAATTGATACAGTGTGAATCCCAGAACACACATGAAGAGAGAAGACAATATAAGAACGTGCACAGGTGTCTGCTCATCTATGCAGAGAAGTACAAGAAGGAAAGATCAGAAACTGATGAGATTGGTTACCTACAGGGACAGGTGGAAAGGAGTAGAAAGAATTGGTGAATGGGATAGGATAGCAGGGAAGAGGAGGGAGTGATACTTCTCTGACTATACCTTTTTTGCTCTTCTTATTGAGATACCATTTACATGCCATAAAATTCATCCTTTAAAGTATAAAATGCAGTCGTTTTTAGTATATTTACAAAATTGTGCAACCATCACCACTATCTAATTTCAGAAGATTTTCACCATCCCAGTAGAAACCCCATACCCAAGCATTCTCCATTTCCCCCTCTCCTTATCCCCTGGTAACCTCAAATCTCTATCTCAATGGATTTGGCTATTGTGGGTATTTCATATATTGAAATCATACAATATGTGGCCTTTTGAGTTGGCCTGGCTTGCTTGCTTTCTTCTTCCTTCCTTCCTTCCTTCCTTCCTTCCTTCCTTCCT
>NW_012103810.1:3309870-3318036 GCF_000951045.1 Mandrillus leucophaeus
TCTTTTTCTTTCTTTCTCTCTTTCTTCTTTCTCCTTTCTTTCTTTCTTTCTTTCTTTCTTTCTTTCTTTCTTTCTTTCTTTCTTTCTTTCTTTCTTTCTTTCTTTCTTTCTTTCTTTTTTGAGACAGGGTCTCACTCTGTTGCTCAGGTTGGAGTGCAGCCGCTTAATAACAGCTCACTGCAGCCTCAAGCTCCTGGGCTCAAGTGATCCTCCTGTCTCAGCCTCCTGAATAGCTGGGACTACAGGTGTGTGCCACTGTGCCCAGCTAACTTTTTAATTTTGGTAGAGACAGAGTCGTACTATGTTGCCTAGGCTGGTCTCTAGCTCCTGACCTCAAGTGATCCTTCTGCCTTGGCCTCCCAAAGTCTAGCTTCTTTCACTTAGCATGATGTTTGCAAGGTCCATCTATGTTGTAGCATGCATCTGTATTTCATTGCTTTTTTAGGACTGGATAATATTCCATTGTATGAACATACCACATTTTGTTTATTCACTCCTTTGTTAACAGACATTGGGATTTTTTCTCTCTTTGGCTACTGTGAATAATGCTTTGAATATCCATGTGCAAGGTTTTTTTTTTTGAGACAAGTTTTCACCCTGTGGCCCAGGCTGGAGTGCAGTGGCACGATCACGGCTCATTGCAGCCTTGACTTCCCAAGCTCAAGTGATTCTCACACCTCAGCCTCCCTAATAGCTGGGACTACAGGCATGCATCCCCATGCCCGGCTGATTTTTATTTTTATTTTTTTTTTGTGGAGATGGAGTCTCACTGTGTTACCCAGGCTGCATGTGCAAGATTTTGTGTGGACATCTGTCTTCAACTCTCTCAGGTATATGCCTGGGAGTGGACTTGCTGGGTCATAGGGTAACTCCATGTTTGACTTTTTGAGGAACTGCCAGACTGTTTTCCCAAGTGCTAGGAGTGTCCACCTAAATCCTCCTGCCAGGCCCTGCAAGCTCCTGATGTAGCCCCTGCGACCCTGGGGTAAGAAAATCCCGCCCAAGGCCCCAGCCAGTGGAGAGAACTGGAACCAAGCCAGCACCTGGGGCTGCTGCCTGCATATTGCCAAAGAGGGGCCTCTGGGTCCCCAGGGTCTGGCAGGGTTAGGGAGTAAGGGTGGGCAGGAGCGGTGCCTGCATCCTCCCTGTGCAATCTGGGACCCAGAGGCAGCGGCACCTGCCCTCACCCTGCCCTTAGGCTGATATGTGTACATATGCCCCCACTTCCCAGTTGATGGGGCTCTGACTGATTCTGCTCAGGGTTCCCAGTTCTAAAACTGCCTTTGCAAAAATTATAACAGTGAGAAAATTATACCAGTAAAAGAGATCTGACCTAACTGACTCCATCTTGCTTCTAACCTCCAAGCTACCCTTGTTCATTTTGGGTGTAAGAACTAATTTTGGGAGACAAGTTTATAGTTTAACTTTGGAACAAAGATAACAACAACCCTTTCCTAAAACAAACTTCCTTTTGCCTGGGGACCAGCCTGCCTTTGTAGGACTAATAAGTTAGCCACAAGATTAGAAATTATGGTTTAGAAGTCAGCTGGGAGCAGTGGCTCATGCGAGTAATCCTAGCACTTTGGGAGGCTGAGGTAGGTGGACTGCTTGAGGCCAGGAGTTCGAAACCAGCCTGGCCAACATGGTGTAACTCTGTCTCTGCTAAAAATACAAAAAGCACCCAAGCGTGGTGCCACATGCCTATAGTCCCAGCTACTCAGGAGGCTGAGGCAGGAGAATCACTTGAACCCAGGAGGCGGAGGTTGCAGTGAGCTGAGATTATGCCACTGCACTCCAGGCTGGGCAACAGAGCAAGACTCTGTCTCACAAAAAAAAAAGAAAGAAAGAAAGAAAGAAATTTATGGTTTAGAAGACATATAGCCAGAGGCCACAAGATTCTACACCTCCTCAATTACTCCTAGGGGTAACACCATTATTGTAAAACCTGACTGGTGCTGAAGGTATTTTTCACTTGATGGATCAGGTGTCACCCGAATGGATAAACTGGCTCATCATGTCTTGTGGCTCCCACCCAGAGACTGACTCAGTGCAAAAGGACAGCTTTGACTCACTGTGACTTCATCTCTAACCCAACCAATAACCACTCTCTACTCCCTTGCCCCCTACCCACCAAATTATTCTTAAAAAACCCCATTCTCCAAGTTTTCAGAGAGACTGACTTGAGTAATAATAAGACTCTGGTCTCCTGTTCAGCTGGCTCTGTGTGAATTAACCTCTTTCTCTATTGCAATGCCCCTGTCATCATAAATTGACTCTATCTGGGCAGTGGTTACAAATTAGCACCAAGGAGGCAGGGTGGGGGAGGGAGCATATGGCTGGATTGGGTGTGCAAGGGGTCCTGGCTGAGCCTTAAGATATTTAGGCCCAGAGGAGGGGTAGATCTGGTGTCCCCTTGGGCCTGGGTACAGGAGCCCATTTGCTAGGAAGCTTTGGTTTCACCTGAAGGTTTCAAGTACTCTGGCACCAAGAGGAGCCCTAAAGTGTGAAGGAGCCCCTGCCCCACCACAGCTGGTCCCTTGGACTCCCATTTGAACAGGGATTGGAGGGGGTTGCCCGCAGGAGTCTCAGGCCACCCAGACAGCTGTGCCCCATCCCCAAGAGTTTAGGGGCAGGGAGCTCCCTTTTCCCCACTTCTGTGCAGAGTCCAGCATTGCTCAGCAGGGGCAGGGCAGTGCTTCAGAGCCCTTCAGCCTGGACCCAGCAGTGAGGACGGAGGGGATAAAGGAACGGGACACAGGGAGGGGCCTGGCTGACACCTGGCATAGAGCATTCGGGTGACACTCAGGGCCCTCACCTCACCTGCATTCTGGGAAGCTATGGGAGAGGTGGGGTAGGGTCAGAGGCAGTTGGGGTGTGGGGGACTCTCCATGCCCCTAGGTGCTTCCACAGGCTCGTAGGACCACTCGCTTTCCAGGCACAGGTGCTTAGATCTTCTCCAAGCTCCAGGCCCAGGGGCCCCAGTCTGCTGAATCCCCCTACCCCAATCACTCTACTCCTAGGGCCAAAGCCAAACCAGTCTTCCTCTGGGCCCTGACAAGCACACCATGTCCCCAACCCCCACTTTCCAGGGACCAGCACTGCAGGTCCAAGATCACTTCCTTCTCTCCCCTTCTCCCCTTTCCCACCCCTCAACATGCCAAGGCACTATGCCCTGCCAGGTCCTGCTCCTGTTACCCCTGGACCCCTCCACTCCTTTCTTCCCAAAAGAACAAGTGCACTACTGCGCACCACCTCCCCACCATCCCCAGGGCTCCCTACCCCAGATCCTGCTACCCCAGCAGCTCATGAACTTGCTGAAATCCAAATCCAATCCTTTACTCTATTGCTTAAAACTCTTGGCCGGACATTGTGCCACGCCTGTAGTCCCAGCACTTTAGGAGGCCAAGGCAGGTGGATCACCTGAGGTCAGGAGTTTGAGACCAGCCTGGCCAAAACGGTGAGACCCTATCTCTACTAAAAATACAAAATTTAGCCAACCATGGTGGCGGGCACCTGTAATCCCAGCTACTCAGGAGGCTGAGGCTGGAGAATCACTTGAACCCGGGAGACAGAGGCTGCAGTGAGCCGAGGTTGCACCATTGTCCAGCCTGGGTGACAAGAGCAAGACTCTGTCTCAAAAAACAAAAACAAAACAAAACAAAAACACAAAAAACAACCTCTTGAGAGCAGGAGTCAATAATCAAGGATGACATTTTAAAAACTGACGTCATCCCTGTGTTCTTGGGAGCATCAGAATTAATCTTCTGGAAAGACTGCTCTTCTGCTGGGAAAATAGGTTAATGGAGCTGTTTGCTATTCACAGACTAGGCTGAGTCCGGGCTGCTGGGAGGAGGGGCCTGCATCACAACAGAATTATTCCATAAATGACTGTCCCAGGGTGCAGTGGAGCATCTCTAAAGAAACCGTTCTAATGCTGATGTAACGCTAAGAGCCTGGCAGTTTTCCCTGCGACCCTGGGGCAAAGAGAGGGTTGACCCTTCAAAGCAGGTGGTGTTTCCTGATCTTCTGGCTTCCATGGCACACAGCCCAGCTTTGGGCAAGGGGAGGTGTCTATAGGAACCAAGGGGGCTGTATCCTCACTTTGAGGAATGGGGTATGTGGGGTAGCCTCCGTCTCCAGGTTGAAAGGCAGCTATGGGACCAGTGTGACCCACTTCCCTGATATAATCAATAGAATAGGCATGACCTGCTATCCCAGGCCTGGGACAAACAAGGGCCCTGACCCCTAGATCAGCAGAGCATCCAATTTCTCCGTATTAGAGCCCTTCATCCAATTATAGAGAAGAATCCGGCGGGGAATGTGCTTCCTCTATCCAAGGGACCAGTAGTGCTTCCGAATCTCCACAAGTAGTGCCTTGTGGAGATGTTACTGTAAAGGACTCCCAATCCAGACCCCAAAAGAGAGCTATTAGATCTCAAGCAAGAAATAATTCACTGTGAGTCCACACAGTGAAGTGAAAGTCAGTTTATTAGAGAAGTAAAGAAACAAAAGAATGGCTACTCCTCAGGCAGAGGAGCAGCCCCTTCACCTCCCGGGTTCAAGCGATTCTCCTGCCTCAGCCTCCCGAGTAGCTGGGACTACAGGTGCCTGCCACCACACCTTACTAATTTTTGTATTTTTAGTAGAGATGGGGTTTCACCATATTGACCAGGCTGGTCTCGAACTCCTGACCTCAGGTGATCCACCCACCTCAACCTCCCAAAATGTTGGGATTACAGGCATAAGTCATCTCGCCCCCCAACTAGGGTTGGCTATTTTTATGGTTATTTCTTGATTATATTCTAAACAAGGGATGAATTATTCATGAGTTTTCCAGGAAAGGGGTTGGAGTTTCCCAGAACTGAGGGCTCCTCTTTCTTTTAGACCATATGGGATAACTTCCTCACCTTGCCGTGGCATCTGTAAACTGTGATGGCGCTGCTGGGAGTGTCTTTTAGAATGCTAATGTTTATAATGAGTGTATAATGAGCAGTGAGGGTGACCAGAGGTCCTTTTTGTTGCCATCTTGGCTTTGGCAGGCTTTGGCTAGCTTCTTTACTGCATCCTATTTCATCAGAGGGTCTTTATGACCTGTATCGTGTACTGACTGTGGGATTAGGAAGGGGGAGTCAGCCTGGAGCAACCAAGGGAAAGTAAAAAGAGAAAGCAGATAAGCTATAAATCTGCTTTCTTCATGGTCCAGGACACATAGCCCTCCTTCACAAATAACTCACCATCTTCCTGTGCCCAGCTATCACCAGACCCTGATAGAAAGTGCAAGTTACGGCCATTATCAGTACTGCGCAAAGACCTCTCCAGCACACAGCACAAGCATCATCCAATAAAATCCCAAGCAAGCCTTTGTCTCCTTACAGTCAGCTCCGCTCTTGCCTGCCTGCCCATTGCTTTCTTGCAATGTGTTTTCCTACTTTCTCGAATAAATCTGCCTTTCTTTATCTACAACTGTCTTCATAAATTCTTTTTACTGCCCACACAACACCGGCCCCAGATAATCACTACCCGAGACACTGATCTCCTATCTCATCCTGTGACTAAGAATACCTAAGCTTCTGCGGATGCAGCCCAGCAGGTCTCAGCCTCATTTTACCCAGCCCCTCTTCAAGATGGAGTTGCTCTGGTTCCAACACCTCTGACAGAGAGACCTGGAGAATGGGCTTCTGTGCCCCACCTGGGGAATGTGGCTGCCAAGGTGTGGTAGGGAGGTGATCCAGTGCCCTTGGGTGTCTCAGCTCTGGGTGGAGCTCTGTGGGCCTGCAGCAGGCTGGCTAGCTAGGGCTTCCCAGTGCCTTCTCTTCCTGGGCCCTGTTTGTCCAGCAATGCTGTGGGAGCCCGTCTTTCTCTCCCTTCCCCATGCACTCTCTTTTGGGAGCCTTTGAGCATGTCCCTGCTCCCTCCCTCCTCCCCCAGCATACGGATCAGGTCTGGGCTTAGAGAAAGAGTCTCCTGCTGGCCTCCTCCACATGGAGCTTCCCAGGCTGGTTTGGCTCTGGTACAGAGGCTGATGTGCCCACTCCTTGGTCCTTGGCATAAATCACCATCATGGTTTAATCGCTTTATTCCCTCTATCCCCATTCCCATTCCACTCCTGCCAGAGCCAACTGATCTAAGGTGTTTAATATGCATCTTTTTGCACATGTGCTTGGGTAATGTGTCTTATTTATTTACAAAAATGTAATTTTATCTCATTCTATTTCTTACTTTTTGCACTGAGCACTGCATTTAAGATCCCTTCTTGCTGCTATGCATAATGTACTGTTGGCTCTAATGACGGTGCAGTACTTTTGCCATGGCGTCTCCCCCACGGCTTGCTGCCTACTTCTGGAGAGATGGACACCCAGGTGGCCACCAGCTCCCTGCCACCTGGAATCACTCTGCAACGAACATCCTCCCACATGCAGCTTATGAGCTCTTCTTTGGAACACCTACCTCAGAATCCTGCCGTCGGGTGGCATGAGACACGTGGGCCACCTAATTTAACAACAAAGGCAGGATATTACTCAGAACGCCACCCACCCCGCCCCCATTCCTCACTGACCCATATCCATACATCCTTGCCAACACTTGGCATTTTTAGGTCTTTCTAATTTTTGCTCATCCGTAAGTGCAGATATCTCGTTGTTTTAATTTGTCGTTTATTCTGGTCATTCACAATTTTGAGGATCTTCTCACGTGCTGTGAAAGTGGGGCATTTCCTCTTCTGTAAATATAGTGTGATGTTGGCCTCCTTTGCCCACGCTTCTGTTGGGGTTTTGGTTTGTATATTCTAGATATTGATGCCTTGTGGAGTTTAGACAGTGTACGTGTCTCTCCCACTGTCAGCCTCTATTATATTTGTCCTTGTTTGTCATTGAACAGAAATCTTTAATCTTGATATATTCACATTCAAACTTCAGGCCAGGAGTGATGGCTGAAGCCTGTAATCCCAGCACTTTGGGAAGCCAAGGTGGGAGGATCACTTGAGCCCAGGAGTTCAAGACCAGCCTGGGCAATGTGGTGAAACCTCATCTCTATTAAAAATACAAAAATTAGCCAGACATGGTGGTGCACGCCTGGAGCCCCAGCTGCTTGAGAGGCTGAGGCAGTATGATCGTTTAAGCCCAAGAGATGGAGGCTACAGGGAGCTGTGATCATGCCACTGCACTCCAGCCTGGGCGACAGAGCAAGACCATCTCAAAAACAAATTATATGGTTTACGGCTTTGAAATTTTGTTTAAAAAGCCCTTTCCCACACCTAGGCCACAAGATAGTCTCTGATAGTTTCTTCCACTCTCCTTGGAATTTCACATATCAAATTTAGGTCTCTAACTCAGCTAGAGTTCATCCTTGAATGAAGCATTGGGCAATAATTCAGTTTTATATTTTCTGTAGAGTGAGCCAGTTTTCCTCACAGCATCTACCACAGAGATGTCTCCCTGCATGCTCTGTTCCCGCAGAGGCAGCATCTACATCTGAGTTCACTCCTTTGTTCACTGGGCTGTTCCTTTATTTGTACCATGCTGTTTCCATCACCACAGTTTTGTGGTGCTATTTGTGATATCTAGTAAGGCAAATTTAACTCTTATATTTTAAAGTTAATGTTGCTATTTATTTACATTTTAGAGTAAGTTTATTGAGTTCATAAAAAAAAATCCAAATGGATTTTTTTATTAGGGTTGCTTTGAATTTTAAAGATAAATTTGGAAAGAATTGATATCTTGATAATATTATATAGCTTATTTTTACACTTTTATTTATGTATTTAAAGTGACAAATAAAATTGTACATATTTACCATGTGTAACATGATGTTTTGAAATATGTATACATTATAGAATGGCTCACTCGAGCTAATTAGCTTTTTTTTTTTTTGAGAGGGAGTTTAGCTCTTGTTACCCAGGCTGGAGTGCAATGGCTCGATCTCAGATCACTGCAACCTCCACCTCCTGGGTTCAAGTGATTCTCCTGCCTCAGCCTACTAAGTAGCTAGTATTATAGGCATCAGCCAGGCCTGGTGGCACACACCTGTAGTCCCAGCCACTCAGGAGGCTGAGGCAAGAGAATCGCTTGAACCCAGGAGGTGGAGGTTGCAGTGAGCTGAGACCATGCCACTGCCCTCCAGCCTGGGCAACAGAGCAAGACTCCATCTCAGGAAAAAAAAAAAAAAAAA
>NW_012103810.1:3319583-3329318 GCF_000951045.1 Mandrillus leucophaeus
GGTCTCCCAAAGTGCTGGGATTACAGGCTTGAGCCACCGCGCCCAGCCTTCTATTTTATTCTTTTTAATTTTTTTAAATGTGCATTTCAGACTCTAAATTGATTTCAGGACCCACACAAGGGTCTCAGTTCATGGTTTGAAAACTACTGCTGAAGCGGGGACTGGGGACCTGCGGTCTGGGGTCTCGCAGGCGGTACTCCCAGTTATAGGCCCTGGCCGTGCTCCATGCCTTCCTCTGGCAGGCGGCTGCAGCCCTGGCCAACTGAACACAGGTGCCCAGGGGTCAACAAACATTCACGGTATTTGTGTCATTCAAACCTCTCACAGACCGCCCTCCCCAGGGCTGGATTCTGAGCAGGGTCACACCTGGGCTCCCTGATGGAGTGTGTGACACTAGGCTGGACGCCACTTCTCTCAGGGCCCTCTTTCCCATGCACGGGAGTCGGGCAGGGAGGGCATTTCTCAAAACCCTTCAGGCTTGGACTTCCTGTCTCTCCAGCATCATTATTTGCTCTTTCTTCAGGGTTTAGGGGAGTGAGTAGGTGTGGCATTGGGGTGGGGGAACCGAGGTGGGGCCTTGCCTTTGAGTTCTGCCCTCTACCCCGCCCAGCATCACCTGCATCTGAGGTGGCGGGGGCTGGGATGCTTTCCTCCCACTGAAAGCGTGAACAATGTTATGGCTGGTTTATTTTTTCCTCGCTGGTGTGTGTTCTATTTTCAGTAAGTTTTAATTGAAATGTGGATTCGGGTAGATTGTGGGAGATGGAACACTCCCAGCTGCCCCAGTGACTAGACAGCCAGATTGCTGTCTGCCTCCTTTCTCTGAAGCTTGGAGACCCAGCCTCTGGCCTTGTGCAGCTCTAGCCTGTGGACTCTGGAAGTAGTGGGCCCAAGGCATGGTGGCTGGGTGGTGGTTAGGGCCCAGGAACGGCAGGCAGGAGGCCCAGGCCGTTAGTCCTCCATGCCCAGCAGGCTCCATTGATTTTGGGCGGGTCTCTTCTCTACCCAGGCCTCGGCCTCCACATTTTTCAAGTAGGGATGATCATTGTCAGGCCTCTGAGCCCAAGCTAAGCCATCATATCGCCAGTAACCTGCGTGTATACATCCAGATGGCCTGAAGCAACTGGAGAGCCACAGAAGTGAAAATAGCTTAACTGATGGCATTCCACCATTGTGATTTGTTTCTGCCCCACCCTAACTGATTGATGTACTTAGTAATCTCCCCCACCATTAAGAAGGTTCCTTATCATCTCCCCCACCCTTAAGAAGGTTCTAATATCCCTCACCCTTAAGTAGTTTCCTTGTAATTCTCCCGGCCCTTGCGAATGTACTTGGTGAACTTTACCCCCTGCCCCTAAAACATTGCTCTTAACTTCACAGCCTATCCTAAAACTTATAAGAACTATGATAATCCACCACCCTTTGCTGACTCTCTTTTTGGACTCAGCCCGCCTGCACCCAGGTGAAATAAACAGCCATGTTGCTCACACAAAGCCTGTTTGGTGATCTCTTCACACGGACACGCGTGAGACAATAATCCTGTTTTCTGGTTGCGGTGAGGGGCTTAGAGGTACTTTATAACATGATGTCTCTCTACATTACTTTGTGTATTTAAAAAAAAATCTTAGGCCGGGCACGGTGGCTCATGCCTGTAATCCCAGCACTTTGGGAGGCCGAGGCGTGTGGATCACAAGGTCAGGAGATCGAGACCATCCTGGCTAACATGGTGAAACCCTGTCTCTACTAAAAAATACAAAAAATTAGCTGGGTGTGGTGGCGGGCACCTGTAGTCCCAGCTTCTTGGGAGGCTGGGAGAGGAGAATGGTGTGAACCCGGGAACCAGAGCTTGCAGTGAGCCTAGATTGCGCCACAGCACTCCAGCCTGGGCGACAGAGCAAGACTCCGTCTCAAAAAAAAAAAAAAAAAAATCTTAATACAGCCAGATGTGGTGGCTCATGCCTGTCATCCCAGGATGTTGGGAGACTGAAGTGGGAGGATTGCTTGAGCCCAGGAGTTTGAGACCAGCTTGAGCAATACAGGGTTAGTGAGCCATTAGTGATCAGTGAGCTGTGATCTATTGCACCACTGCACTCCAGCCTGGGAGACAGGGCAAGATCCTGTCTCCAAAATATATATATATATATATATAAATAATTTTAACATATATTTAACATATATATTAAAAATTATGTTAAGATATATGTAGCTTGACATATAAAACACACGAGATATTATGTTAAGATATATAAGATATAGGCTGGGCATGGTGGCTCATGCCTATAATCTCAGCACTTTGGGAGGCCAAGGCAGGCAGATCACCTGAGGTTAGGAGTTCAAGACAAGCCTGGCCAACATGGTGAAACCCTGTCTCTATTAAAAATACAAAAAGTAGCCAGGCGTGATGGTGGGTACCTGTAATCCCAGCTACTCGGGAGGCTGAGGCAGGAGAATTGTTTGAAGCCAGGAGGCGGAGGTTGCAGTGATCTGAGATTGTCCCTCTGCACTCCAGCCTGGGTGACAAGAGCGAGACTCTGTCTCCCAAAAATATATAGACTAATAAATTGCTAATAATTAATATATTTATATATAGAAATCTTATATAGCTCTATATCTTACAGATATCTTTTTTTTTTGAGATGGAGTCTCACTCCGTCACCCAGGCTTGAGTACAGTGGCGTGATCTCGTCTCACTGCAACCTCCGCCTCCTGGGTATAAGCGATTCTCCTGCCTCAGCCTCCTGAGTAGCTGGGACTACAGGCACATGCCACCACGCCTGGCTACTTTTTTTTAGTAGAGACAGGGTTTCACCATGTTAGCCAGGATGGTCTCAATCTCCTGACCTCATGATTTACCCGTCTCAGCCTCCCAAAGTGCAGGGTTTACAGGTATGAGCCACCGTGCCCAGCCGAAATATCTCTTATAGCTATATCTTATAGCTATAAGACATAAAGATACATAATATATATATAAGAAATATACATATATCTTAACGTAATTTTTAATTATTTTCTTACATATCTTCTTTTAGATGTAGCCCTGAGTATAATTTTGTTTCCACTGACACTTTAAAAAATGACTTTTCCTGGCATGTATACACCATGGAATACTATGCAGCCATAAAAAAGGATGAGTTCACATCCAGGGACATGGATGAAGCTGGAAACCATCATTCTAAGCAAACTATCACAAGGACAGAAAACCAAACACCGCATGTTCTCACTCATAGATGGGAGTTGAACAATGAGAACACATGGACACAGGGTGGGGAACAACACACACCGGGGCCTGTCAGGGGGTGGGCGGTTGGGCGAGGGATAGCATTAGGAGAAATACCTAATGTAAATGACAAGTTGATGGGTGCAGCAAACCAACGTGGCACATGTATACCTATGTAACAAACCTGCACTTTGTGCACATGTTTCCTAGTATAATAAAAAAAAAAAAGAAAGAAAAAAAAGAAGTTGACTGAAATCCACCAAAACCAAGATGGCGATGAAAGTGACCTCTGGTGGTCCTCACTGCTCATTACATGCTCATTATAATGCAGTAGCATGGTAAAAGACACTCACCAGCACGATGACAGTTTACAAATGCCATGGCGTCCAGAAGTTACCCTACATAGTTTTAAAAGGGGAGGGACCTTCATTTCTGGAAATTGTCCTCCCTTTTCCAAAACCTCATGAATAATCCACCCCCTGTTTAGCATGTATGTATACTCAGTCAAGTAGCCTGTGTTGCTGCTCTGCCTATGTAGTAGCCATTCTTTTGTATCTTTACTTCTCTAGTAAACTTGCTTTCACTCTAAAAAAAAAAAAAAAAAAAAAAAAAAAGACATGTCCTGACAGCTTGTTGCTACTATACAGGAATTAAATAGTTTTTTTGGTTGTTTTTTCGTTTTTTAGACAGGGTCTCACTCTGTCACCCAGGCTGGAGTGCAGTGGCATGGTCAGGGCTCACTGCAGCCTCGACCTCCCAGACTCAAGCGATCCTCCCACCTCCGTCTCCTGAGTAGCTGGGATTACAGGTGCCACCACCACTCCCAGCTAATCTTTGTATTCTTTGTAGGGATGGGGTTTCACCATGTTGCCCAGGCTGGCTGCAAACTCCTGGGCTCAAGAGATCCACCCGCCTCAGCCTAGATTTTTGTATATTGATTTTTTATCTGGAGAAGTTGCTACCTTTTCTTAGTAATCTAATTAATTATATGGAGGGTTTGTGCGTGTGTGTGGTTTTTTCCCGTGGTTTTTCTGTGTAGACTAATAGTTCTTGAAGAGGTGTACTGCCCCCTAGGGAGAGATTTGGACATTTGCAGGGGAGTTTTATTATGTGTTGTTAGGCCCAAGAATTTACACATCAAAATGAACATTTTATTTTAAGATATTTTTCTTTTATTTACCTCATATTTACATAACTTACAATAAAAGCACTATATTGCCGGGTGCGGTGGCTCACGCCTGTAATCCCAGCACTTTGGGAGGCTGAGGCGGGTGGATCAAGAGGTCAGGAGATCGAGACCATCCTGGCTAACACGGTGAAACCCCGTCTCTACTGAAAATACAAAAAAAAAAAAAAAAAAAAGCCGGGCGTGGTGGCGGGCGCCTGTAGTCCCAGCTACTCAGGAGGCTGAGGCAGGAGAATGGCGTGAACCCGGGAGGTGGAGCTTGCAAAGTGAGCTGAGATCGCGCCACTGCACTCCAGCCTGGGCGACAAAGCGAGACTTTGTGTCAAAAAAACAAAACAAAACAAAACAAAAGCACTATATTGGCTTTTTGAAAATATATGTGTGGAGGTGTTATATTACCTAAGCATTTCATTTCAGGATGGAGAGAGTGGCATTGATTTGTTACAGAAAGGGAAGTTGGATCTGATAGGGTTCTAAACTTCTGAGATTTTGAAAAAATTCTCCCTCTATTTCCAATTATTAGATTTCGGTATCTTTTCTTGTCTTGGTGTGCTCTCAAGTTCTGGACAATTCTGAACGGAAGTAGTGATGATGGGCATATCTCATCTTGCTCCTAACTTTAAGCAAAATGCTGTCAAATGCTGTCACCGCTTTCTAAGATTTTCTTTAAAATCACTAATGGATGTTGAATTTTAATAAACGTCTTTCCCACTGCCTCTGAAATGCTCATATTTCTCTTGATGTAATGTACGTCATTGACAGATCTTCCTGTCTTATTTATGTAGTTTTGCTGTTTTTCTAATGCTAAGCCCCTCTGAAATTTCTGGGATAAACGCACTTTCGTCCTGATAGATTCTCCTTTTTACATGTCACCGCATTTTGTCTGCTAGCGTTTTGTGTAGGATTTTTGTTTCCATCTAGGTTCCTGAGACAGGCACATCATCTTCCCTGCTCGTGGGGTCCTTGAGGGGTTTGAGTGTCAAAGTCATGCTGGCCTCACAAGGGGCGTTGGGAGATCGCGCTCCGGGGTTGCTCCGCTGAGTCCGCGTGTGTGCGGGATGCGAGGTGCGGGGCGCGCCCCCTGGCGGCCGCGGGTTGCATGAGCCGAATGAGAGGGGCGGGGAGCGCCGGTCCAGGGCCGTGGTGAGCGATGAGCCAGGTGGCGCCAGGTGATGCCGGTGCTGAGCGGGCACTGCAGCCTTCCGTGGGCCTGGACGTGCGTGCAACCCAGCTTCAGAGACCGGGTGGCCGGGACTCAGAGTCACCCAGCCGACCCGTAACGGCGGCTTCCCGAGTCTCGGGGCCGGCAAGGTTCTGAATCTTCATCTCTAGGAGCACAATGGGGATAATCTGCCTGTCGGTCAGGGAAATTTTGTGTGTGATTTTGTGTCAAAGCACAATTCGGACCTTCCAGAGAACCCGTCCGCATTCCGGCCTCAGCATTCCTGTTTTCCTATCTCTTGTAAGCCCTTGACAAATGGCAACTAGGGGCAGGGAATTCAGAATTAATGACACTCAGTAGTCCAGAATGAGAGCTCGCATCACGGAGGTCTGTGTGGAAGAAGCACCCTTGTTTATTGATTCATTTTTGTGCATTATTTCATTATTGTTGATTTATTCCACAAATATTGATTGGGTACTGTAGGGGGCATAATAACGGCCCCCCAAAAAGTTGCCCATACCCTACTGAATACCTGGAACCTGTGACTGTTTCACCATGTTACGTGGCAAAGGGAAGTAAGGTTGGAGGTAGAATGAAGGTTGCTCATCAGCTGACTTTAAGATAGGAAGAGAATCCCAGGTTATCTAGGTAGGCCCAGTGTAGTTACAGGGTCCTTGGAAGTGGAAGGAGAAGGCAGGCGAGTCAGAGAGTGATGTGGCTGTGGAAGCAAGGCACGGAGAGGTGCCACATGATCGGTTTTGAAGATGGAGGAAGGGGATCTCTGCAAACTGGAAAAGGCAAAGAAATGGATCCTTTCCTCGCACCTCCAGCAAGGAGTGCAGTTGGCTGGTAGAACTGTAGGGTAACAGATGGGTGTGCTTTTAAGCCAAGCTAGTGGGATTTGTTACAGCAGCAATAGGGAACTAGCACAGTATCCTAACACAGGGGTCCCCAACCCCCGGGGCCAATGACTGGTATTGATTGTGGCCTGTTAGGAACCGGGCTGTACAGAGGCAGGTGAGCAAAGCTTCATTTGTATTTATAGCTGCTCCCCATCGCGTGCACTCCCACCTCAGCTCCGCCTCCTGTCAGATCAACCACAGCATTAGATTCTCATAGTAGCATGAACCCTATTGTGAACTGTGCATGCGAGGAATCTAGGTTGTGCGCTCCTTATGAGAATCTACTGCCTGATAATCTATCACTGTCTCCCATCCCCCCCATGGGACTGTCTAGTTGCAGGAAAACAAGCTCAGGGTTTCCACTGATTTTACATTATGGTGAGTTGTATAATTATTTCATTATATATTACCGTGTAATAATAATAGAAATAAAGTGCACAGTAAATGTAATGCACTTGAATCTTCCCCAAACCATCCCCCACATCGGTCTGTGGAAATACTGTCTTCCACAAAACCAGTCCTTGGTGCCAAAAAGGTTGGGGACTACTATCCTAACAGCCACAGTCCACACCACTGGGACAGATGGCACTCATCCACTCATCCATTCACCCCTAAAGCATTTAGGAGTATTCATTATGTCCTGCTCAGAAAATAGACCAGCAAGGGACAAGTGGCTGTGGCTACTGAAGGTCCACGGCAAGGGCTGCAGAAAGGTCACGGAGTGCCACCTCCTCCTGTTTCCTTCAACCTCTCAGAGCTGCCAGTAAGCCTGCAGAATGACAGTGCCCTCCTATGTGGTTTACAGAGGATTTACATGGCCCTGGCATGGAACATCGCCATGGAAAGTGTATTAGTCCATTTTCACACTCCTATAAAGAATACTACCTGAGACTGGGTAATTATAAAGGAAAGAGGTTTATTTGATTCACAGTTCTTCAGGTTCAACAGGAAGCATGGCCAGGAGGCCTCAGGAAACAAGCATGGCAGAAGGCAAAGGGAAAGCAGGCACCTTCACAGGCAGCAGGAGGGAGTGTGTGCGAGAACAAGGAAGTGCCGCGCTTTAAAATCATCACCTCTCGTGAAAACTCACTATCACGACAAGAACGTGGGGGAAACCGGCCCCATGATCCAGTCACCTCCTGCCTGTCCAATCCTACGTGTCCGTCCCCGGACATGTGGGAATTACAATTCAAGATGAGACCTGGGTGGGGAAACAGAGCCAAATCACAGCAGAAAGAGCGGCTCAGAGAGGTGAGATGACATGCTCAAGTTTCCGGAGTGCGAGTGATTGGACTTGTCACGGGTTCCCTCTGCGTGAATCTGTGACAGCACTGATGTAAATCAGACATGGCCTCTCCCTGTGGGAGTAGCCAGTCTACTTGGTGAGAAACAAGGGATGAAACAGGACACAGCAGGTGACTTAAGTGCTATGGTCGGAATGGAATGTTTATGTTTCCCCGGAATTCTTTTTTTTTTTTTTTGAGACGGAGTCTCGCTCTGTTGCCCAGGCTGGAGTGCAGTGGCCGGATCTCAGCTCACTGCAAGCTCCGCCTCTCGGGTTCACGCCATTCTCCTGCCTCAGCCTTCTGAGTAGCTGGGACTACAGGCGCCCGCCACCTCGCCCGGCTAATTTTTTGTATTTTTTAGTAGAGACGGGGTTTCACCGTGTTAGCCAGGATGGTCTTGATCTCCTGACCTCGTGATCCGCCCATCTCGGCCTCCCAAAGTGCTGGGATTACAGGCTTGAGCCACCGCGCCTGGCCCGTTTCCTTGATTTTCTATATTGCCAAGATGACTGGCAGCTGCTGGAGGTCAGGACCACAGCCTGGTTCTCAGAGTCCCAGGCACCAAGTTCCCACTCACCCCTGCAAACTCTCTCTCTTTTTGAGATGGAGTCTTGCTCTGTCGCCCAGGCTAGAGTGCAGTGGCACGATCTTGGCTCACTGCAACCTCTGCCTCCCAGGTTCAAGCGATTCTCCTGGCTCAGCCTCCCAAATAGCTGAGATTACAGGCATGAGCCACTACGGCCAGCTACTTTTTGTATTCTTAGTAGAGACGGGGTTTCACCATATTGGCCAGGCTGCTCTCGAACTCTTGACCTCGTAATCTGCCCGCCTTGGCCTCCCAAAGTGCTAGGATTACAGGCGTGAGCCTTCTCACCTGGCCCCACACTCTTAACCACTGTCCACCTCAGTCTTATATCCCCCACCTCCCCAACACAATTCTACACACCTGCCTCCACAGATTCCCCAACAATGATCTCCATGTTCCCATCAGCGTTTCTCCACTTCGGACTCCGTGGAACTCCCTGCTGGGTTGTCCAAGGCCCACTGACCCTAAGTTCCAGACCCTGGCAAGGAGCCTGTCTCTGACCCATGGGGGTGAGTATTGGCAGGCAGTACCCAACCAGGCCATTAGCTTTGGTTGGGGTGAGTTCCTGGAGGGGACCACAATGGTGTGCTGTCTGGGAACGCCATGGCCCTGGATTAGTCACTGTCTGACCAGGCCTCTGGTTTCCGCTTTGCACGGTGAGGATTTCTACCTCACGGTGTACTGGGGCAGTAGTAGGAGGAAGGCCGCCACATGCGCCTCAGTTGCATGTTGGCTGACTTCTGGCGGGAGGGGGAAGCGGGATCCTCCTGACCACTGTCAGCCCAGCTCCACTCACTTGTAGGGGAAACAGTGGAAATGGCAACTGACATTTGTAGGCACAAGGCAGGGGACGCTGATCCTGGCTCCCACGCTCCCAGGTCTCCCTTGCTTCACTGCTCACGAGGACCCGAGTGTGGGAACGAGGTGCCTGGGAAGGCTTGCAGAGAGGGCAGTGGAGCTGGCTTTTCGAGGATGAACAGTCTAGCCCAGCGGTCCTCAGGCCTAGCCGCACATTCACATCACCGGAGGAACTTTAAAAATCCTTAACATGTCTGGGGCCACCCCAGACTAATCAAATAGAAACTTCGGGAGATGGAGCCAGGATGTAGGCATTTTCCACACCCCCCACCCCAGCTGATTTCAGTGCGCAGCTGGGGTTCAGGTGCACAGAGCTGGGCAGGACGTATGGTACCCAGGGCGGGAAAGCTGCCTTCTCAGCATGGACACCGTCACGGGTGGAGGCCCGGGGCTGAAGCCGTCCACCCGGCCTCAGGAGACCCGGTGTCCCCGGTCACAGCTGAGCGTGGGGCTGTGCAGCGCCTTCCACATGAGCAGCATCTCATAGGGCGCGAAGCGGTGCACCAGCAGCAGCTCGCGGTACATGCAGGGGTCGAAG
>NW_012103810.1:3331958-3333425 GCF_000951045.1 Mandrillus leucophaeus
TTTTTTGTATTTTTTAGTAGAGACGGGGTTTCACCGTGTTAGCCAGGATGGTCTCGATCTCCTGACCTCATGATCCGCCCGTCTTGGCCTCCCAAAAGTGCTGGGATTACAGGCTTGAGCCACCGCGCAGGGCTGTTTCCCTGAAATTCTTACGTTGAAATCCTAGCCCTGAAGATGACGAGGTGAATCTGGGCCGCTGTAAAAGAGGCCGTGGAAGCTCGCTTGCCCCTTCCACCATGCAGGGACACAGCAAGAAGGCAGTGAGGGATGGGCCCTCGCCAGACACCAAACCTGCCGGGACCTTGACCTTAGACTTCCCAGCCTCCAGAACTTCCAGAGATGTTGCTTGTAAGACACTCAGTTTATGGTATTTTTGTTACAGCAGCCTGAACAGACTAAAATACTAGCAGGGCAAGGCTGCTGTAGCAGAGTAGACAAATCTCAGAGGCTCAAAAATCATAAACGTTTTGTCTATATTGTCATGTCCATAATTTTTTTTAAAGCATAAAAATTTATTTTGTCTTCCTCAGTAGTCTTAGCTGAGTATTCCAGGTTGGTCCCCGGGCTGCTCTCAGGAACTCAGGAATCCTCTTGTTTCTCTGCCTTCCTCTAGGCCAGTGGTTCTCTACTAGGGTGAATTTGCCCACCAGGGTACATTTGGCAACATCTGAAGATACTTTGGGTGTCATGACTCGGGTTGTGACACTGGTATCTAGTGAGTGGAGGACACAGATGCTGCTGAATGTTTCACAATGCACGGGACTGCCCCCCACAACAAAGAACTGTCCTGCCCCAAATGTCAGTAGTTGAAACTTCCACTTGGGCCTGGAGTGTTGTCCTCACTTGCAAAGTCAGAGCTGGGTCCCAGGCCCAGCCATGTTCCAGCAAATGGGAAGGAGGAAGAGCGCATAGTCAGGCCCAGGTGCCACAGTGATCCTCCTCATCCATTCCCCCACATCCATGAGGGCCTAGTCACAGGGCCACATCTAACTGCAGGGGACAGGGTGCTGGGAAATGGAATCTAGGTGAGTGCCCAGGAGGAAGGGGGCAGCCGACTCAGGTGGGCAGCTGGCAGCTTCCCCTATGGGCATCCTAACTGGTGCAAGAGACATCAGGATGGTGGTGATTGGAGGACATTTCGGTAACCAGTTCAGAGCTTGTGCAAAATGCAGAAGCAGGAGAGAGCTGGACAAAGCGCAGGCACTGCCAGCTGGATGGAGGCCAACAGTGGGAGGGAGGGGACAGTGAGTAGCACCTGGGTGGCAGGAGCCTGAAATGCAGGACTGAGGAGTCTGGTCTTTGTCTTGAAGGCAGGGAAGGACCTTTGGCCAGTCTCCTGACTTTCTGCCCAGGCTCTTTCCTCCCAAGGTGAGTCTCTTGTGTCCATCTTACATAGTTGGGACATTGCTGACACACTTCTGCCTGCCCATAGGCCGTTTCCTTGATTTTCTTTTTTTTTTTTTTTTT
>NW_012103810.1:3335990-3350293 GCF_000951045.1 Mandrillus leucophaeus
GCTCGAAGTTGGCCGTGGCGTTCGCCGAGGCGTTGGCCACGCACGGGGGCCCGGGGGTGAGCGCCAAGGGAGCGTCGGTGGGACCCTCTGGCGTCTCCTCCTGCTGGGACCTCTCCTCCAGCAGGGACCTCTCCTCCCGCGGGGACCTTGGAGCCTGGAGGAACCACTGCTGCAGTGCCAAGAAACTCACGCCCACCAGGAGGCAGGCCAGAGTCTTGGGAGTCAGGGACCTGCGGCAGGGAAAAGCCATCTGTGGGGGAAACCGAGTCAGAGGTGAGCCGGAAGTCGTCTCTGACACCGGCGGGACGCCACCCGTGCCCCGTCACTTCTCTCCCAGAACCCAGCTCCAGCCCCTTCTCAACTCTGCTGTTAAGTGGTAAAAAGGAACCAAAATCCAAGATTACACTGATGGTCTCTGGTCTCCCACACTCTGGACCGTTCCTGTGACCTTCAGATCTGTGTCTCTCTTTGCCTCCTGACAACACCGCCCCACAACCCGTCACGTAGGCCCAGTGGACTCATCGTCTGAGTCTCCATTCTTCCCCTGAACCCATACCCTGCTATTCCCACCTCCGTTCACCTGACTACTCCAGCCAGAAACCCCAGCCTTCTGCCTTGTCCTTCTCAGCTGCTACCTGCTCTCTGCATCTTGTTGATTCTGCACCCTACCTCTCTCTCACTTGTTGCCTCTTCTCCACTTCTGTCTAGCCCGTATCCTCTCTAATCTCTTCCCTTCGTTGCCACCCGAGTCAAGCAAGCATAAGGTGATAGCACTGGACTCAGACCCAAAGCCAAATTCTGCCTTCCCCACTTCCATCTGCACCGTCTGAACAGTCAATTCCGATGGCTGGGTCTGAGTGTTCTCATCTGTGACACAGGGTTAGTGAATTCCTACTGCAGGGCTGTTGTGAGCATGAAATGAGCATGAAGTGGCCAGTGACTGGGTGACACAGGTGATATGACCTCATGGGTGAGATGACCTCCACAGCATCCTCTAGCTCTGCCTCCTCATTCTACCTGCTGGTATTATTTGCTGTTCCCAAACATTCACTTTCAGGCCCTCTCCTGTATGTAGCCTGCCTAGGTGCACCTCAGGTCTGGCCTTCATGAAGACCCCCAGGATGAATCCCAGGTCAGAACAATCTTTCTCGTATTTAACTGTGCCCTGCTAAAAATTCAGTCACTTCAGGTTCTGCATCTCAGACCATTGGCTATTTATTTATTTATTTGAGACAGGGTCTTACTGTGTCACTAAGGCTGGAGTGCAGTGACACCATCATGACTCATGCAACCTTGACCACCTAGGCTTAAGCAGTCCTCCCACTTCAGCTTTTGGAGTAGTTGAGGCGCTCTACGGGAGCGCGCCACTACACCTGGGTAATATATGTGTGTGTGTGTGTGTGTGTGTGTGTGTGTGTAGACAGGTTCCCACTATATTGCTCCGTCTGGTCTTGAACTCCTGGGTTCAAGTGATCCTCCCACCTCAGCCCCTCAAAGTGCTGGGATTACAGGCATGAGCCACTGTGCCTTGCTCCCACTCTCTCCTTAAAACAGTCGCCACACTCTCCTGACTTTCCTCCTTTCTTTTTGACCATGTTTCTCAGTTCCCTTTGCTCAGTTCCCCCTCTCTAATAACAACCTCCTCCCCCTTCTCCTCTTCCTTCCCCTCCTCCCCCTCCTCCCCTCCTCCTTTCCTCCCCCTCCTCCCTCCTCCCTCCTCCTCCTCCTCCTCCACCTCCACCACTTCTTCCTATTTCTTCCTGTCTTCTTCTTCTTCTTCTTCTTTTTTTTTTTTTTTGAGTCACGGTCTCACTGGGTAACCCAGGCTGGAATGCAGTGGTGTGATCGTGGCTCACTGCAGCCTGCACTTCCCAGGCTCAGGTGATCCTCCCACCTCAGCCTCCCAAATTGCTGGGACCACAGGCCTGTGTCACAGTGCTTGGCTAATTTTTTCTATTTGTTGTAGAAACAGAGTCTTGCCATGTTGTCCAGGCTGCTCTCAAACTCTTGGACTTCAGTGATCCTCCTGCCTTGGCTTCCCAAAGTGCTGGGATTACAGGTGTGAGCCACCGCACCTGACCTCTCTAATAATAACCTTTAATAGTGGAAGGCCTCTAGGGCTCTGTCTTAGACACTCATTTCACCTTTGTCCAAGATGATCTCCTTCACTGTTAGGACCTCCGAGCTTCAGAGCCACACATCCATCCAGCGCCCTGACTTAACAGCTCCATGTGGCTGTCCACAGCCACCTTGGATGCGACTTGAACTCTCATCTTCCTCCCCCGAGCTGTCCCGGAGTGCTGCCATCCACTGAGTTGTTCAAACCAAAAACCTTGCTTGACTCCCTCCTTCCGCTCATTTCCCCACCCAAGCCCTGACGATTCTCTCTTCTGCAATTTTCATCAACATGCTTCCATTCTCTCTATCAACAGGCTGATCCAAACTTAACATCCCCGCCTCACATGAAGTAGTGTCCTGCCTGGCGCCTCTACACGCTGTCTTGTTCTCGGCTGACCTCTCTCCTCCCTTTGAATTATGTAGATTTATGTGCCACTCCTCATGCTCTTTTCCTTAGCTTCCCTGTGATCCACCTGGCCTTTCCCTCAGCCCAGTGAAAGCCTCAGACTGCCAGACCTCTTCCTACCTCGGAGCTTTTTCTTGTGCTGTTCCCCTTCATAGATTGACTTCTCCCTCCCTCCGTCTGCTTAAGAACTCAGCCTCTGGGTCTGCTTGACAAGGCATATTCTTGGGGAAGCTTGAATGAAGCTCAGAGGAGACCAGGTACCCTGTTAGACATTCTCAGCATATGATTTGTTTAAAGGTTATCTTCCCTCCTAGGCTGTAAGCATTTTAAGGGTAGGGATCACAGCGGTGTTCACTGTTGTATCACCAGCGCCCTGCATAGGGTAGGAGGTTAGGACAGCCGAGTAGTAGGAAATGTTGGCTGCCTGGATTCTAATTCCACTGCCACTGCTTTCTAGTGTCATGATTTTGAGCATGTTGGGACTTAAGCTCTCAAATACTTGCCTCTGAAAAGTTACTGTGAAGACCAAATGATAATGTGTGTAAAGAATTTACTGTGGTCCTTGGCACATAGTATTCAGTAAATATTATTTGTTAGGATTATCAAGGTACTGATAAATATTTGCTCAAAGACTGCTTTTCCAAGAGTATGTGCTCAATAAATACTTCCAGGTAGTTTGCACATAGGTGTTATCGGATTGAACCCTACTGCTTGTATATTACAGTCTGTACACAATATCGAGCCCAGAGTGGGCACAAAGCAGGCATTCAGCGAAACAATGGAGCAATTAACTACAAATGCAAGTGTGAGAACCTTGCAAAGGTGTGGATGTAATCACCGAGTGCTGATTAGAAATACCAGAGTATTATATAGTATATTGCTCTTTATTTCTTCCTGCTTCTGTGTTAGAGGCACTGTGAGAAGAGGGTCTGTAAGATAAGCTATGTCTTTTTTACCTTCAACTATCTACTCACTGCATAGTCCTGTGCCTGGCACATTTGGGGAATGCAGTATTTTTTTTTTCAATGAATGAAAGAATAAAAAAATGAATGAAAACAGAATTTGGAGTCTGAATAACTGGCTTTGAGCCCCAGTTTCTTTCCTGAGTTAATCTCCTAGGTTTCAATGTCCTCATTTGAAAAACTGAGAAAGTTAACACTCATTTTTCAATGAAATAAGGAAAGAATTCTGCTTATGTTAAAGTGCTACACAAATGCTAGTTAAAAAAATTAAGCATCCCTCATCATTTCTGGAAAGAAAAATAATTTCCTTCTTAATGTAACAATAAATCTTGTTTCAAAGAAATTTGCATTTACTCTGATAAAACGGATAGAAGATCTTGAATCACAGCCAACTTCTGATGTAAAGGAAAAGGTGTTGGGCCAGGCGCTGTTCCCGAGGGCGGTGCTGGCTCGCTCAGCTCTGTTCTTGGATGCTGCACTGTGTAGCCCGAGGGCTTTGACTTGCTGTGAAGTGTTGGACATTTATCTCTAGGATTCTTTTTGCTGGATCCCTTCGTTTCTCAAAGCAGTCTGCAGGCATCCTGGAGCCCATGCACCTTAAACTTTCCCAGCCTCTGCTGGCCCTGATCCCTTGTCTCTCAGGACTCAGCTCAAATACCACCTCCTCCAGGTCACCTCATGGTAAGTCCAGGTCAACAGAACCTGTCTCCTTGTTGATGTCACAGCTGTCGAGTAGCCAATTTGGTAAAGAGGACAGATCTGCCACTTACTCCACCCCTTTGAACCTCAGGTTGCTTGTTGGTGAGACTTTGGACAACTCCTTTATCTCAGTGTCTCAGAATTATGAGTTAATTCATGTAAGGCATTCAGAGCCTGGCATGTAGTAAGCACCGGAATAACATTAGCAGTTGGCTAACACAGGAGATCATCTTTTTATGGATGAAGTCTAGCCTTCTCACACAGTGTGGTATAAAGTTCCTCTTTATAAACTTTATAAAATTCCTCTGTGATCTTCTAACTGCAGGCAGTTCTCACTCTGTTTATTGCTCCACACATATTAACACATCCTGCCTTTGCAATACAATTCACTCTGCCTAGAATTCCCCCTTCTTTTTCTTTTTCTCGGCTCACTGCAACCTCAGGCTTCCGGGTTCAAGTGATTCTCCTGCCTCAGCCTCCCAAGTAGCTGGCATTACAGGTGTCCACCACCATGCCCAGCTAATTTTTATATTTTTAGTAGAGATGGGGTTTTACCATGTTGGCCAGACAGGTCTCAAACTCCTGACCTAAGGTGATCCACTCGCCATGGCCTCTCAAAGTGCTGGGATTACAGGCATGAGCCATCTTGCCCAGCCAGGAATTGCGCCCCTTGTTTTCCCAGGAACTACTTTGGTCATTTCCTCCTCTGGTTTGATGCTGAGAGATGGATGGCTGGAACATAGATTCCTGGGCCACCCACCCACCCCCTACTATCCCAGGGCATTCCTGGAGGAATATTAGTATAGCAGAATATTTGTATAGCAAGAAAGGCAAACGTTTTATTAGCTATTAGGGCCTTGGCCCCAACCCTCAGCATGAAGCCCTGAGCCCTGGGGTCTGCACTGGACCTGTGCAGTAGGGGCAATTCTGTCCTCATTCCTCTCCGCTTGGCCTCCCCCGTTTCTTGCTTGGCACTCTGATGAGAGGGGAATGCAAAGAAGGAAAAATGCACCTCCTTCCCAATAGGAAGAAGCCCAGGCCCCCATCTTACCTGTAGTGTTGGAGAGAGAAGAAATAGACAGGAGCCATCCCCAGCCTGAGACTAGCCTTTAACCCCTTTATTTCACACACTGAGGTTCCACCCCAGGCCTGTGGCTTCATTCAGTCCTCTTGAATCTGACCAATCCATGACATCACCCCTCCTCCTTAGGGGTAGGGTGAAGAGGGGGAGGGCAGCTACAGGCTTCCTTAGCCACCGGTGACTGCCTGCTTCCTCTTTAAGCTCAAATGTCCTTAGAGTGTGGGTCAAATGAATCTCCTTGGAGGATGATGTTCTCAGTGCAGTATTGTACCTGTGCTCCTGGAGAAGGTGCATCTTGTCTGTAAAGACAGTGTGTGATGATGGACCTCACGTAGAGGCCCCCTGTGAGTTGCCCAGAAAAGTGTATTGTGTGCCTTCAGAGGCAGAGGCAAACTGCCTGAAGGGCTGTGGAAATAGGCACAGAACATAACTGGTTGGCCACATCTGTAAGAGTAAAGTATTTATTAGTTGTTGATTGAATAAAATCAGTTTAATTTTAATATTAGGTATGGGGCCCTAATGGATGGGACCACAATGTTAAGTTGTAGTGATCCATCACAGGCTACCATACATAAACATTTATATATGTAAAATAGAGATAAAATCTATATTATATTTATATATATTACATTTTATATATTAAAACATACATATATTTAAAAATATAAATATATTAAAATGATGTATATACATAAAATATATGTATTTCTAGATTTGAGCATAGGCAAAATTGGGCTGCTAAATGGAGAAGCAGTAGGGGATAATCACCCTTTTTAAAAATAAGGTTTTTTATAATGAGTTTTAATCCTTGAACGGCTTGCTTTAACTTATATTGGGCCATATTAACTATAAAATGGGGGCTCATGGGGTCCCATTTTATCAAGCCAATTTGCAAATGACAAAGAGGCACTTTAATTTTAATTTATTATAATTATTAATATTGAAACAGGGTCTTACTCTGTCTCCCAGGCTGGAGTGCAGGGGCACTATCTCAGCTCACTGCAACCTCCGCCTCCTGGGCTCAGGTGATCCTCCCATCTTAGCCTCCTGAGTAGGCACACACCATCACACATGGTTAATTTTTGTATTTTTTGTTGAGATGGGGTTTTGCCATTTTGCCCAGGTTGATCTTGAACTCCTGGGCTCAAGAAATATTCCTGCCTTGGTCTCCCTAAGCACTGGGATTACAGGCATGAGCCACCATGCCCAATCTAATTTATTATTTATTTTGTCAAAGCAAATATGTCTAATAGCAGTGGGTATGTGAACCTGGGAAATTTAGGCAAGGCTACACTTAAATTGAGGCATACTCACTTAAAAATTTTTATATGTCATTACCCTCTCAAGATTATAGGGTCAGAGTGTTTAAATTAGTGGGATCTCCAGGTATAACTTGAGCCCCAGTATTAAGTTCATGAATTTTTGACAATTAGGGCATTTTCACAAATGTTAAGTTAGAAACTGTGTTGTAGAGGCACAAAAACCAGTAAGTGCTGTTTTTAATCTTTTTGTTATATAAATTTTTAGTATATAAATTAGGAATCTTGAATTTCCAATTAAATCAAGTTATGGAAAATATAGCATATACACAACTTGCCATATATATAATGTATATTTATTTATTTATTTATTTGAGACAGAGTCTTGCTTTGTCACCCAGGCTGGAGTACAGTGGCTTGATCTCGGCTCACTGCAACTTCCACCTCCTAGGTTCAAGCCATTCTCCTGCCTCAGCCTCCTAAGTAGCTGGAATTACAGGCGTGCACCACCATGCCCAGCTAATTTTTTTGTATTTTTAGCAGAGATGGGGTTTCATCATGTTGGCCAGGCCAGTCTGAAACTCGTAACCTCAGGTGATCCACCCACCTCAGCCTCCCAAAGTGTTGGGATTACAGGCGTGAGCCACTACACACAGCCTGTTTATTATATTTATATTAAAATATGTATATAATTTATTTATATACATTATAGTTTAAATTATGTACATTTATTCATATATATTTTATATAATTTATTATAATTTATATATACCTTTTATTTTTCTCTGTATCTAGGGGTTTGTTCATAAATCAATAAGTAATCTAAGGCTAGCATTATGTTTCCAAGACTTGGTGTTTGCTCAGTACCTGAAGTTTAAAGTTCTAGGCTGGGCACGGTGGCTCACATCTGTAATCCCAGCACTTTGGGAAGCTCAAGTGGGTGAATTGCTTGAGCCCTGTAGTTTGCAACCAGCCTGGGCAACATAGTGAAACCTCCTCTCTATAAAAAAAAAAAAAAAAAATCAGTCGGGTGTTGTGCTGCACACCTGTAGTCCCAGCTATTTGGGAAGCTGAGGTGGGAGGGTTGCCTGAGCCTGGGAGATTGAGGCTATAATGAGCCACGGTAGCACCACTGCACTCCAGCCTAGGCAACAGAGCTAAATAAATAAATAAATAAATAAAGTTTCTCTGCTTTTCTTGGAGTTGTAGCTGCCTAAAGCATTAGTCTCTCTTGTTTGATTTTTGTTGTTGTTTTTAAGG
Organism: Mandrillus leucophaeus; assembly: GCF_000951045.1. Taxonomy (NCBI): domain Eukaryota; kingdom Metazoa; phylum Chordata; class Mammalia; order Primates; family Cercopithecidae; genus Mandrillus; species Mandrillus leucophaeus. The sequence continues at coordinate 3,343,776 of NW_012103810.1, forward strand.
CTTTTAGCCAGCAGAAGCTGTGGGTGTTAATTTCAGCCTCTAGTTGATAAGAGGAGAAGCAGGAGGAGGAAAGGGACTCAGTGCCTCTAGGAAGGAAGTGCTCTCTGGGATGGCCCCCACTGCCAAATAACCAGTTCATTTTTTATCTTTTTAAGTAAAAATTTTAGAATGGCTAGCATTTCTAGGTAACTAAATAGGAAGATCTCTCTCTCTCTCTCTCTTTCAGTGTTTGCCTGACAAATTCTTGGTGGTATCAAGTAGCCCCCTATTGTTTTGACCTTACAAATTGTTACTGGAAAAACTTTGGGAGTGACCTCCAGCATACTGGATTCACAGGCAGCTGCTTCCCTTTCCAGGGTGCCCTAATCGACATATGAGGGGTTGGGGTAGGGACCAGGAGCCACCACAGCAAAGAATGCAGCAAAGGAGGCACTGGCCTCAGCAGCCCTGACTCTTGGGAGACGCTATGGGACTCCGGTGAAGTGACTCCACCAGCGGCTAGGGCTAGGCAGTTAAATCCTTTCCCCGTCTCCACTTACTGACAAAGAGAGCTGAGTGTCAGATCACCCCTTTCTGACTGTTACTCAGGAGGAATGCTGCTCTCCTAGAGCATGACAGCCCTTGTCTCTCAGTAGTGAGATGGAGGTAGAGCTGCACTGTCCCGGCCGCCTCACTCTGGACACAAGGACTTCATCATTTATAGCCAATAGAGTCCTGACCACTACTGAGACCCTAGGTCATGGGGACAGCATGCCTAGCTCAAGGGGCAACACACCCCCAAAAGTAGCCCACTATTTAGGATCCTCGTAATCTCAGGAAGGGAGGCTGAGGTGGAAGGAAAACACACCTTCCTTGCCCTGTGACGGCTGCAGGGGACTCCAGCGGTTCAGAGGTTGTCTGTAGCCACTGCGGTTTCAGGTGATTCCCTAAGACAGCACCGACAGCAGCAGTAAGCAGATGGCAGAGCAGCGTGATGGAGCAGCCCAGACCCTCCGGCTGTGTGATACAAAAAGTTAGCCATTCACAGCAGACTTTGGGATTGTGTCCCAGCCACAACCACAGTCCTGCCAACTACTACAGTTGTTTCCAGTGAAATTCTTTGTGTTTCTCTATTCACTTAGCTGATGGCTGCTGGAGACAGTAGCTACCTTAACGGTGATAGAGAAATGTGAATAGTTGCATTCCAAACAGCATCCTCATAGCTTGGTGACTTAGTGACATTCTGTGAGAATGTTCATCTCTCATCTCTCGGACTTCTTGTCCCTCTTACTAATTTACATGGGGGAGGTGGCTGGATGAGAAGTTTGAAGGGGGAAGGAGGTGGGAGGAAGAGAGAGAGAAGGGGAGGGACTGAGTGCAGGTTTCTGATGGGGATGGTAAGATATATCTAGAGGATTAGGAAAACCCTAAGACTCACAGGCAACTTCATGGTGGGTGAAGGACTAAAAGGAGCTGGGAGTACTAATTAAATCTGAGAACAAATGAGGGCAAGAGAGCAGCCCCAGGGAGGGACAGAGGGACATGACCAGTTTCCTCCCAATCTGTGCCCCACTCATGAGAGTCCAGAGCAGGTTGACTGAATGACTAAATGAATTTTGTTGTTTTCTTCAAGCCCCCTAAAAACTAATCTTTTCTCCTTGGCAGATACATCTTTCAGGAAATTTGGGAATGATTTGAAGTGGGGAGAAAGTTAAATGGGGGTAAGGTTATTGGAATAAAATGAACAGACTTTAAGACAAACAGCTCTGACCTCTCCAGGAGGTTTCCAGAATGGCCAGGGAGGAACTTAGATGTATGTGTAGTGGGTGTGAGCGCCAAGCATGGCTTTGGAAAGGTGTGTACTGTTCAGAGACGGAATTAACACACTCATGACGCCTTTTCAGCCTTCCCCTTTACCACGGGTGGGTGTTTTAATCTAGCAGAAAAAGTCTCAGTCCAGTGCATGTTCTGCCACACCCTAGGCTGAAAAACTGGGGCGGGATAATGCAGAAAAACCCGTCTCCACCTTGAAGGCAAACAGGTTCTGTGGGCACAGGCCAGCACCTGATGACCAGGAAGGGGAGAAGGCCGGATAGTCCCTTGTTCCAAGTTGCACTGGTCAGTGAGAGAGGGAAGAGGGTTGACTCCTCTCGTTTGTCCAGTTTTGAGGTACCCCTACAGGCCCAGACCAGGCAATCTCATAGGAAAGATACCATTCAGAAACTGTTATGATTAGATTCACACTACACCATGGTGCTAACCCCTAAGACAATTCTACACTTCACAGATGTAGAACCCAAAATTTAGTTGTGACTTGGCCACAACCACACAGCTTTTCAGTGGAGGACCAGGATCCTAAGCTAGGTCTTCAGATGTCCCAAAAGGAGATAACTTTTCTAACAGTAAGTACCCTCTCAGGATTAATGCCAGTGGGCTCCAGCTTGGAGCCTGCTGTTTCAGTGCAGTGTCATGTCAGGGTTATTGCCTTCTACCCCTCAGCCATGTAGCTATCTCTGCTGATAGCCACTGTGTCTCCAGCCCAGCCACAGACATCCAGACTTTGAGGAACTAGAACCCAGGCCCTCACCCAGGCTTCCTTTCCAAGTGACTGGTGATTCTCTTTGGTTTGAGATACTCTTGTCTTCAAAAATTCCTCTACCTAATCCTTAAATGGTTTGGTTTCTAGGACTCAGTCTGAGACTCTCTTTTCTTCCGTGATCTCATCCACTTCCATTTCAATTAATATGTATTGTCCATGATTCTCTTTTTTTTTTTTTTTTTTGAGACAGAGTCTTGCTCTGTTGCCCAAGCTGGAGTACAGTGGCACGATCTCAGCTCACTGCAACCTTCACCTCTGGGGTTCAAGCGATTCTCCTTCCTCAGCCTCCCAAGTAGCTGGGATTACAGGCGCACGCCACCATGCGTGGTTAATTTTTGTGTTTTTTTAAGTAGAGACGGGGTTTTGCCATGTTGGTCAGGCTGGTCTCGAACTCCTGACCTCATGATCCACCCACCTTGGCCTCCCAAAGTGCTGGGATTACAGGTTTGAGCCACTGTGCCAGGATCCATCATTCTTAAATTTACATCTTCAGCCCAGATCTCTCAGCTGAGCTCCAGATCCACATTTATTATCTTTAAGCTCTCTGCCAGGATGTCTCACACAGTCTACAAACTCTGCAAATCCCAAGTGTACTCTATAATACCCTAAACCTTCTTCCCATGTACCTCTGCTATATTGGAGTTCCTATCTCCACTGCCACTATCCACCGTTCTTCCTCTATCTGGTATCCCTACATCCATACTGGTTACCTTTAATCCATCCTCCATCTTTTCCAGGGCTTTCCAAATTCAAATTCTTTTTTTTCTTTCAAAGATGATGTCTCTGTTGTCCAGGCTGGAGTGCAGTTGATTTTAGCTCATTGCAGCCTGGAACTCCTGGGTTCAAGCGATCCTCCCACCTCAGCCTCCTGAGTAGCTGGAACTACAGGTGAGTGCCACCACACCTGTCTACTTAAACTTTTTTTGTAGAGATGGGGTCTCGTTGTGTTGCCCAGGCGGGTATTGAACTCCTGGTCTCAAGCAGTCCTCCCACCTTGGTCTTCCAAAGTGTTGGGATTATAGGCATGAGCCACTGCACCAGGACAACCAAATTCATATTTGTAAGATGGCTTTTAAAGCCCTGTGATGTCATTCCAGCCCATCTCTCCAGAAACTCACCTCTGGTTCCCTCTGCTATAAACGGCCTTTCCCCTACCTTCCTTAATACCTCTCATCCTTCAGTTCTTGGTGTAGATATTCGTCTTCAGGGATGTCTTCCCTACTTCAGCTCCCCCGTATTCCCTCCTAGAACTCTCTATACCCTTCCTATGACACTCATCCAAAATGTAATTGGCACAATTACTTGTGAGACACTAAGTGCCATGAGGGCAGGTATGTGTCTTATTTTTCACTGTATTCCTAGTGCCTAATAACAGACCTTCCAGTTTATTGAATGGATGGCACATAGTAGGGCTCAGTAAATGGATCCCCCCATTTTCTGCTTTCTCATTTCCTTTGAGAATCAAGCCTTACTTTGGGATTAGGCCACGCTATCAAGTGAGACAGGTCTTGCTTTCTGTCTCACCTAAGAAGACCCACTTGAGGTAGACTGCATTCCAGTCTAGAGCAAAAGAAAGGAAAAAAGCTGAAAAGGCCACCCCAGAACTGCGCTAGAGAGAAGCTCAGAGTAAGTTCATAGAATTTGCTAAATCAAATGACAGATGCCTTTGTTAGGCAGGTGTGTACTGTTCAGGGTGAAATAAAGCCATCCAAATTCCTTTTCAGCCATTCCCTTCACAAAGCACAGCCCAAATGGCTTTGCACACTCATGTCTGTGTTTTGTCAGGTAAAGGTTCCTGGTTCACCTCTTGCCAGCATCCATCTGTTCATCCAGTCAAGGCTGCCCCACCCTGACACACAAAGGAGGGACTAGCTGAAGAATCAACCATATGGTCAGCAATGACTAAAACTACCCATTCCAGCAGGCTTGACTAAGAAAGCTAATATTTGAAAAGCTGTGGTTTGAGGAACTAGGTGAGTTATAGGAAATTCTAATTTGTTTTACATCTTGTAGATGGTACTTCAGTTAAAGTTATAAACCACAGACACACATGGCTTATGCAGGACCATTTTTTCTGTTCCTGATCTGTCCCTCTTCATTGTGTGAAGCTGGACGGTTCATGTGTTTACTTCACAGCTCCTAAAGATGAAGATGCTGTGTATTTAAATATATAAATGTTTAATTAAAAAATGATTAGCTTTTAACCTTGTAACATACTCAGGCTTGGAGTAGAAAGGTACTGCAGTACAGTATTAGGAGCCCAGTGACAAAGAATTCCCAGGATAATGACTGGATGTTATTTCCATGAAGAGGCTTGCTGCTGGCCTGTACTGCCAGCTTAAGCAAACTGGGAAAAGATGTGTCCTCTGAGATGCAACCCTATCTTTGGCAGGCTGAGCACAGGCTAGATTTCAGCCCCTCATTCACCCTCCTTCCTCTCTCAACTGGGTGCCTTTGTGTAGTACGTGAACTCTCTAATTACACATGGTAGCCCTGCCTTTATATGAATGTATAGATTTAAAAAATATAAATCAGGGATGAAACACTACCAGTAGTCTTATTCAAAACAATATCATTTAATTTAATATTTTCACCTATGAGAGGTAATGAATGCAGAAATATAGTCTCCATTTTAGTAGACTGGAAAAAATACATTATCCTATTATTTTCTAGAAAAATGATTGTGGCATTAGAAAATCAAATGGAAAAAGTGAATAAGCAGACTGAGATTATCTGAAAATAAGTTAGTTGCTAATAAGATTCAGTATAATGTATGTTTATTAAATAATCGCTACTAGAACAAACATCTGCGACAACTATGAAGTTAGGAAATGCTGTATTAGCTTGAACAGTTTATCTGTTGGTCACATTGATAAGTGACTCAAATATTAAAAGAATGGAAATACATGATGGTGAACAATGCCACATGAGTACATTGAGCAAAAATAGATAATGGCCTCTATATCTTAGAACAGACTCACTTATTCATTGGCATGAATAATTTAGCTCTAAAAAGAAAAATCCAAAAGAAGCCAAGACTAACTGTGGAAAGGACTTTGAACTTTTCCTTTTAGACAGTTAAAAAAAAAAAAGAAAGAAAAAAGTGTACATGACTACCACAGCTTGACAACTACCATGTGGCACATTTTATATGACATGAGAAAAAATGGTTAAAAGATTTCAACTTTTTGGAAGTCAACTCAAAAGCTGAGGGCAACTAGCATTTTTGGATTTTATAGTATAGAATGGAATTCCCTTTATATTGAAAAGTAAATCATGGACCTTGCACATAGTAATTTTTCTCAAAGGTTTAGGCACTTTGCAACAGGCTATTGCCAATCTAGAAAAACTGATGTGAAAAAATAATTCGGTTGTGTAAATATTAAATACAAATCATGTGATTACATTCAACAAAGACATGAGATGTCTTAAATGGATAACGTATTTTCATTCTGACAAATGCACACTAGAATAACCTTGCAGAGAAGTGCAGTTGGGCAGTACCACTGTACTGTACCACTGTACCACTTGCTGACGGTCTAGAGCAGGGGAGGCAACTCCCCAGTCAGAGAGTAAACATTTTAGGCTTTGCAGGTTACATACAGTTTCTGTTGCATATTCTTCTTCTTTCTCTGTTTAAACATTTTTAAAACATAAAAACCAGTTGGGTGTGGTGGCTCACGCCTGTAATCCCAGGACTTTGGGAGGCCCAGGTGGGTGGATCACTTGAAGTCAGGAGTTCAAGACCAACCTGGCCAACCCAGCGCTACTAAAAATATAAAAATCAGCCAGGCATGGTGGCATGTGTCTGTAGTCCCAGCTACTTGGGAGGCTGAGGCAGGAGAATCGCTTGAACCTTGGGAGGCGGAGGTTGCAGTGAGGTGAGATCCTGACATTTCACTCCAGCCTGGGTGACAGAGAGTGACTCTGTCTCAAAAAA
>NW_012103810.1:3350343-3365533 GCF_000951045.1 Mandrillus leucophaeus
TGGCACAAGTATACATATGAAACAAACCTGCACGTTATGTACATGTACCCAAGAACTTAAAGTATAATAATATATAAAAAAAATATAAAATAAAATGAAAAAACCATTCTTACCTTGCAGGCCATACACCTGCAGCCTGGATTTGGCTCATGGGTTGTAGTTTACCAACCCCTAATCTAGACCCCTTTGATATTATGACACATTTTTATCATTTTCTTTTAGGCACAGATGATCTCTGAATGAATGCTTATAGAGAACCATATGTATATGCTTAAAGATTTCTCTAATAAATATGGCTGCTGCAACTTTAGTTAATTCTGCAAACTCAATTTAAAAGTGATGACCTACAGATCTGGCATTGCCAGATGTTTCAGAAGCTTTATGACAATTTTGTGAATATTTAAGATACCAACGACTAAATTCAGTTCAAGTATCAACACTACATTGTTAAAGCAATGAAGCGGTCTTGTAAGGGTTGAAAAGGAGCTGAATGCAGAGCACAGTGACATGTGGCTGGTGCTATACTGACTGATGGCTGCTGAGCTAGAGTGGGGGAATTTTAGGTCACTTGCAGCCTGTAACTGAATTTCTTGATTTGGATTTTAGGGTTTTCTATTTAAAAAAAAATTCTTGTGACCAGTCTTCTATACTAGCCGCCTTTGAAATCAGGTAGTAATTAGCTGAATTTAATGATAAAATGAAGACCTTGAGAAATAATATTTGTTATTTAAAGTACATGAAAATGGGTGGTCAGTACTGCTTAGCTTTCCTCCAAAATGGCTGAATGTGTATCACAGCAACAGAAATGCTGTAGCTAACAAACGACTTAAGTTCTTGAGTGATCTGTCTTCTCCTTAGCTGCTCTGCTGGCCTATCAGAGAAGACTGTGCCTTGGTGAAACTTGTTGTCCCTTACAGTTTCCACTTTTCTTTCAGCAATGTCAAGGTTTCATACTCAAGGCAAAAGTTTACAGTCCAAAGTCAGAGATTTACCTTCAGTTTGAATTTCAAGTGTAGAAGTGTTCATATCTGGGTATATGAAGCTGACTGAGCTGATAATTTTGGAGAAATGGTGAAGTTCAGTGGAATGCTCCCAAGGACTTCAACACCACCAGTGGCTTCTCCATGTAGCAATTACATAGTTAGATATTTTAACAAGTATTTCCTTATTTTTTGTTATTATTATTTTTTGAGACAGGGTCTCACTCTGTTGCCCAGGCTGGCTGGAGTGCAACAGTTAAAGGACAGTATTGAAAATTTCCAGTCAGCTGAGTCAAGATGACATGATTCCTTTTTTTTTTTTTCTTTCCATTTTGCAGCTCCTTCCATAAAGGGGTCATAACTACGTTAAATCAAATTTTAGTCTTTTTTTTTTTTTTTTTTTTTGAGATGGAGTCTTGCTCCGTTGCCTAGGCAAGAGTTTAGTGGTGTGATCTCGGCTCACTGCAAGCTCCACTTCCCGGGTTCACGCCATTCTTCTGCCTCAGCCTTCCAAGTAGCTGGGACTACAGGCGCCTGCCACCAGGCCCTGCTAATTTTTTGCAGTTTTAGTAGAGACAGGTTTTCACCATGTTAGCCAGGATGGTCTTGATCTCCTGACCTCGTGATCCGCCCACCTCGGCCTCCCAAAGTGCTGGGATTACAGGCATGAGCCACTACGCCTGGCCCATTATTTTTAAGTAGTTAGAACCTAGTGAATAAGCTATAATTGTAGACACTGAAAAACAAGACAAAGTGATCAGACTAATTATAGCACTGATAGGATGCAAAATGGAAGACAGGTAGATCTGCAAACAGCCACACAGGTGGAAATTCCAATTATATATAGGTTCTCTTTGAAATGTCAGTTTTACATAAATACGTATCCAGCAGCACATCATAAACCACAGGGCCAAAGCAATTTCTTATCACGTAAACATGGAGTTCGTAGCCAAAACTCAAATTTAGCAACAAATAATTGTTTTCATAGGACTCATAAGATAACTTTAAATTGTTAGATGCTTTTAGGGCATTGGCTAATTCAGAACTGGCTGGTATTACAACAGAACTTAATTTTTGCAGGCATTTAAAGATTTTCATGCATTATGTACCTGAAGTTTTTGTCTCTTAATTTTCTTTAAACCACACGTCTTATCCTTATTATAAGAAAAACCTTCTTAGAGTAAGGGAAGCCCAAATTAACTGTCCTGAAATTTTGCATTATATTTAAACCGTATGATTTACTTCTGTCAAACTAAATACTACTATTTGGGTTCTCATTTGTAGATTATTTAAAAACAAATTTTTTTTCCTGTTAATTATCAATGCATTTCCTATCCCAAGGATTAAAAAGATCACTTCAGGTGGTGGGGATGTTTCATGAAACACCACGGTGGGGAGTAGATAGTGGGCAGGCAGAGTGACCAATCAGCTTAACCTCCTTTCACCTAGCTGTTCTTTAAAAAAACAAAAATCAAAGTCAAATTGCTTTCAGTTTTTCAGAGTGAAAATGGAGGCACAAGAAGGATATTCAGATGTGGAAGCAAATTGCTTCTTTTACATCCTCATAAAGTATTTTCTTTTTTCTTTTTTTTTTTTTTTTTTTTGAGACGGAGTCTCGCTCTGTCACCCAGACTGGAGTTCAGTGGTGTGATCTCAGCTTACTGTACCCTCCGCCTCCTGGGTTCAAGGAATTCTCCTGCCTCAGCCTCCCGAGTAGCTGGGACCACAGGCATGCGCCACTACGCCCGGCTAATTTTTGTATTTTTAGTAGAGACGGGGTTTCACTATGTTGGCCAGGGTGGTCTCGAACTCCTGACCTCAAGTGATCTGCCAGCCTTGGCCTCCCACAGTGCTGGGATTACAGGCATGAGCCACCATGCCCAGCCTCACAAAGTATTTTCTAAAATATAATTTGCTGTAGGGTTCACAGATGAGCACTGTTCACATTAGGTGATATGCAAACAAATCATTATTGGCTCAGCAGGAAACAGACTTTTTGTACACTCTAGTTAACATGAAGTTTTCCAATAAAACAAATGACAGTGGGAGGGGGTAGTGAGGAATCCAACCCTGTAATGTATACCTAGAATCCGAATAGGAAAAAATAAAGCTATTGAAATAAAGATAATTTAGTAATATCCTATAAGTCACCAGTGATTTCCATAAAATGCTGCACAGACACAAAGTCTTGAGTGTGTTACTTAGTTGTTGAAAAGAGAGCCTTGTGTGAGGCACAGCTGATTTGGAACATTAAAGAGCCTGGCTTCCCTTTCTGCTTTCCATTCTCCCAATAGAAACAAGGGTCTTCAACGAATTGGCCAGTCTTACAGGTCACCTCGGGGTGTAGATGACTCTCCACTATGGTGCTGGGCAATTTTATTGAACAGGTGGCCACTGGTGGTGATGGCTAAACCACTCATTAAACAAATTGCTCTAAATGGCCTCAGTATCAAGGTGTGCTCTCTGTACCCTTCATCTGACTTTAATTCTGCAGAACCTCAGTCTTACCATGTTTAACAGCATTGCCATGTAGGACATGCCTTTATCCTACACTGTATATATATTCTTTATGCAGAAGTATATCTAACTGAAAAGTATAAAAATATAATGGTGGAAAACAAATGAATTTAAAAATGTATGATGGCTGATAGCCCAGGTAACTGCAGGTGAAATGTAGCCAGAAGTCAGAATCTCGGGGCAAAATCAAGTACAGTCTTACGGACTGTGCCTTCAAATGGTTTAGTTTTATACCCCCTTAAGGCAGAACAAAAGTTCTCTTAATGTTTTGGCAAGTGTTTTTCTTCCTGGAGATCATAAAAGCAGGTGGAAGAATCAGTCTAATGGTCTAGTGGTTTGTTGGGCATGCTAAGGGAAGGATGTCAACTTGACCATCTTTGGATACTTGGTTAAAAACTAAGGCTAGTAGGTGAAGAAAAACAACAGAATAGTTTTTGGTTTTAAATTTGTACAAAGGCTACTTACTGAATACTGGAAAAAATGACAAAAAGTGTTTTACCATCTTTGCATAAGAAGAAAAGATTTTCCTTTTGAAACTAGCTTAGGATTTAATCTTGAGTCATGTCATCATGTGGTAAAAACAATCTGGATTTTACAATAATTTATAAAAAGCAAAAAAAGTCATAAAAATGCTAAATGATGCAGAGCTACAGATATGATGATACATGAGCAGAGGGGTCAAATCAGATTTTTACTGCAGGCAGGTGTTATGTTTGTCAAAAGTGATGCAATTTGTTATATATTCAAATGCAAATTAGAACTAGCTGCCTTATGATGAGATTTCACTGTCATTTCTTATCACCCTAATTTTTGTGGGTTCTGTAGGTTTCAAGTAACAGAAACTTACATCTATTTCCTTCAGAAAATTAAGGAGCAGATATTTTAATATGCTTTATGTAAATAGGATTCTGATCATTTTAGCTTTAGTTAACGCAACACACTTCCCTGGGCACAACCATGACCTCTCTTTGAGAACTGGAAAATACTGCATAATTTAAAAAATCGGTGTGTAATGACATTCCCTGACAACTTCAACTAAGTTATGTGAGGAGGATGAACTATGGGTAGTCTAGACCACCAGTCCTATTTGTCTAGCCATAGAAACGGTGACAACTTAAAGATCTGCAAAGATCAGAGCAGAGCTGGCTGAAGGCACAACATTCTATACATGTCCTCATGGAGCTTCAGAAAGGTTATAAGATGACCCACTCATTCTGGTTGGCTGTGGCCATAGGCAGACACCATAAATCCTGGGATGTGGTTAAGTATTGAACCGGGGGCAGGTCTGAGCTTGCTTATGATCCTCTGACTAGCCCTGGAACAGACAGTGAAGAACTACACAGAATCCCACAGCTAGCTCACTCTCTCTTCTCTCTCTCTCTTTTTTTCTTACCTTTGAGAACCATCCATGAGATTAATACAATATTAATCAAATATGACAAAGCTGAGTGCTGGCTCACAGCTAACTATCTGGATATGGGGTTTTGTTGGCCCTTAGCTGACTGTTTGCATTATTTAATCAAATATTAAGAAAAGTATAATTCACATGCAACCCTTGGCAAAAAGAAAAAAAAGATTAATTTCTTATAACCAGCACAAACTGTTAACCTGTTAAAGAAAAGCCCAATTGTTTCTGCATTTGAAGCATACACACACATCATCTCTGTTTCTTTATAAACTGGAGCATGAAAGGAGGAGGGGACAAATGAGATAATGCCATGAGCTAAACACCCAGCAGGCCTCACTTCTTATTCTGTTTATGGAGTGGGTGGCAGCATTAGTCAGAAAGTCACTCCTCTGCTATGATGGTCATGACATATTTGAACTTGTAGATCTTTAAGGATTTCCTTATTTATTCTGCCAGGTCTATGGTAGGTGCTTGTTTTCTTGGTGGAATGATTCATCAGTGCTTCCTGAGAGGCTCAAACAGGATCACTGGCCAGATTCCAAAGATAAACTGTTTGGGGACAAATTAGGACAAAATGAGAAAAGACAAAATTGTTCCATGTTATTCCTTAAAAAACTATGAGAAAGAATCCATGGGGCTGTGACTATACATAGGTTTGCTAGTGATTGTCCTGGTATTAGTAGCCTAAGCACAGTTTCACAGTTTATTCCTTCTAGTCTTGGACCAGATATCAGAGAGTATTTTTATTGAGTTTACTTAAATTTATTAAGCTTTGACTGTCAAACATGGAGCTGGACATATAAATTATCTCTGATCTTTAAAACAACTCTGCAATGTAGTTATTAGCAGCTCAATTTTATTGTTGAAGAAACTAAGGCTTAAAGAGATTTGTCCAAGAACATGCAGTAGTAAATGAAAGATTCAATGCCTTTGGTTCCAAAGCCTGTGTTTGTTCCACTACCTTTGCAAACTCCCCTTTCCTCTTCCACCTCCATCCTATACTCCCAGTACCAAACCCCCAACACACACACAGGACCTAAGAGGTGGACTTACCTTCACTTTTGGCCTATATCTCAGGTAAAGTGTTCTTGTATACAAACTGAAAGAAAAGTGGGAGGGGGAAAGCTTTTCAGATTCGTTTTAAATTCATACAAACTGGTGTACTGACAAACTTAACCATAGTGCTTCTGCATGTACAAGGCAAGAAAAAAAAAAGACATGAGTATATGCTTCATTTGCTCAGCAACCGGTTTTTTTTGAGCACCTACTCAAAATACTCAGTAAACCATGCTGTAAATGGATGTACTGTAATCTAGGCTTTGATGTTCCATTTTATACAGCACAAGCAGAGTACATTTAGCATAATTCTTAAGGGCCATAGGACTTTCAAAATAGAAAATGAGCACTGACTTCAACTTAAGGTCATCAGCTACATTAGCTCCAAACAAGAGAGTCACAACATGTCCTTTGAAGCTTTGAAGCCAGGCATTGATTTCTCCTCTCTAGTTATAAAAATCCTAGATAGTATCTTCTTCCAATAGAAGGCTGTTTCATCTACATTAAAAGTCTGTTGTTTAGTGTAACCACTTTCATCAATAATCTTAGCTAGATCTTCTGGATAACTTGCTGCAGCTTCACCTTGCACTTTTATGTTACGGAGATGGCTTCTTTCCTTAAGCCTCATGAACCAATCTCTGCTAGCTTCAAACTTTTCTTCTGCAGCTTCCTTACTTCTCTCAGCCTTCACAGAATTGAAGTGAGTTGGGGCCTTGATCTGGAGTAGGCCTTGGCTTAAGGCAGTGTTGTGGTTGGTCTGATCTTTTATCCAGACTACCAGAAATTTCTACACATCAGAAATAAGGCTGTGTCAGTTTCTCATTATTTATGTGTTCTCTGGAGTAGCACTTTTAATTTCTTTCAAAAACTTTTCCTTTGCCTTCACAACTTGGGTAACTCTTTGGCACAAGATGCCTACCTTTTGGCCTATCTCAGCTTTCAACATACGTTCCTCACTAAGCTTAATCATTTCTAGCTTTTGATTTAAAGTGAGAGATGTGTAACTCTTCCTTTCACTTGAACACTTAGAGGCCACTGTAGGGTTATTAATTGGCCTATTTTAAACTTTGTTTTCTCTTAGGGAATAGGGAGACTGGAGAAGGAAAGAGACTGGGGAGTGGCTAATTGGTGGAGCAGTCGAAACATACAACATTTATTAAGTTCACTGTCTTATATGTGCATGGTTTGTGGTGCCTCAAAACAATTACAATAGTAACATCAAAGATCACTAATCACAGGCCAGGCACAATGGCTCACACTTGTAATCCCAGCATTTTGGGAGGCCAAGGTGGGATTATCACTTGAGGTCAGGAGTTTGAGACCAGCCTGACCAACATAGTGAAAGCCTATCTCTACTAAAAGCGCAAAAATTAGCCAGGCGTGGTGGCGCATGCCTGTAATCCCAGCTACTTGGGAGGCTGAGGCAGGAGAATCACTTGAACCCAGGAGGCAGAGGTTGCAGTGAGCCAAGATCACGCCACTGCACTCCAGCCTGGGTGACAGGAGTGAAAAAAAAAAAAAAAAAAAAAAAAAAAAAATCACTGATCACAGATCACCATAACAGATATAATAATAATAATAAAATTTGAAATATTGTCAGTATTACAGAAATAAGACAGAAACATGAAGTGAGCACATGCTGCTGGAAAAATGTCACCTATAAACTTGCTTAATGCAGGGCTGCCAGAAACTTTCAACTTGTAAAAAATACAATACCTGAAAAGTACAACAACAAAAAAGTTATGCATGTTTTGTTTATTTTGAAATCAAGAAGTGTGATGTTTCAGGTCTGCTCTTTTTCAAGATTGATCTGGCTACCTGTGGCCTTTTGTGGTTCCATATGAATGTTAGAATTATTTTTTCTATTTCTGTAAAAAATGTCTTTGGAATTCTAAATAAGATTGCATTGGATCTGTAGATGGCTTTGGGTAGTATGAACATTTTAACAACTTTGTCTTTTAATCCATGAACACAGGATGTCTTTTCATTTGTTTGTGTCTTGCTTGCTTACTTTTATGAATGTTTTGACCTAGTTAGAGGTCTGTTCTATTTCTTCACAACTCAGTCTTGGTAGGTTCTACGTTTCTAGGATATTGTCCACTTCTTCTAAGTCATCCAATTTGTTGGCATATAATTGTGTGATTCTTCTTATCTCTGTGGCAGCACTGTAATGTCTCTTTTATTTCTGATTTTATTTATTTGAGTCTTCTGTCTCTTTTTTTTTGTTAGTCTAGCTAAGATTTGTCAATTCTGGTGATCTTTCAGTACCCCAACTCTTAGTTTCATAGATTTTTAAAAATTTTTCTATTTTGTTTATTTCTGCTCCATGTTATTTCTTTCCTTCTGCCAAATTTGGGCTTAATTTGTTCTTCTTTTCCTAGTTCTTTGAGGTGTAAAGTTTCATTGAGATCTCTTTTCCTTTTAAATGTGGCATTAAACTTCTCTTAGTACTGCTTTCGCTGCATCCCATAAGTTTTGGTATGTTGTATTTTTGTTTTCATTTGTCTCAAGGTATTTTCTAATTTTTTGATTTCTTCTTTGACCCAATGTTTGTCCAAGAGTATACTATTTAATTTTCATGTTTGTGAATTTTCTAGTGTTTAAAAAGTATTTACATCATCCTATTTTAAACAATAAAGAAAAAAAACCAAACTCTAGTACAAGGCTAAAAAAGTCTCTATTTCCTACCTGAAAAGGATGTGAAGATAGGAACCAAGGCCAGTTAAAATATGCCACCATGCATGAAATTGTGTGGTAATACCTATGATAGGTGGTACCTTCTTTCGAAAGTTCCTGTGTGGAGAGAGGGAGAAAATCACCACGTTAAATTTTTAAAATATCTAGCAACTAACGCTGATAGTCTTAGAGCATTTTGAAATATCATTCTCAAAACAGCAGTTATTTAATTGCCTTAAGCTTCCTGTAGTCTGCCACATTGTTATCCAAAGTACATTCTGAGGAACAGTATTCAACAATGATAATTTATGGTCAATTCGTGTCATCTAAACCCTTAGACACTTTTCTCTCTTATATCTTTTTGAAGCAAATCTCAGATACTATATCATTTTATTTCTAAATATTTTTGTATGTATTTCTCAAATATGAAAACCTCCCTAAAACACAACCACATTTTCACACCTAAAAATAATAATACTCCCTTAATATCATAAAAGTTTCAGTTACTGATCATCGAAGTTCCAAATTTCTCATACTTCATTTTTTTAAATAGTTGGTTTGTTTGAATCAGAATCCAAAAAAGGCCAACACATTGTATCTGGTTGATATATCTAAGTCTCTTAATCTATATGTTCCTCCTCTCTCTTTTTTCCTACCTTTGCAATTTTTTTTTTTTTTTTTGAGATGGAGTCTCGCTCTGTCACCCAAGCTGGAGTCTCCTGCCTCAGCCTCCCAAGTAGCTGGGATTACAGGCACACGTCACCAAGCCCAGCTAATTTTTATATTTTTAGTAGAGACAGGGTTTCACCATGTTGGCCAGGCTGGTCTTGAACTCCTGACCTCAAGTGATTCACCCCCTCAGCCTCCCAAAGTGCTGAGATTACAGGCATGAGCCACCGCGCCTGGCTGTGCCTCTGCAATTTATCTGTTGAAGAGACCAGGTCATTCATTCTGTAGATTTCTCACAGTCTGAATTTTGTTGATTGCCTTCCTGTAGTACTGTTTAGTACCTTCCTCTGTTCTGTTTATGCAAAATTGTTAGTTCACAGGATTTGGAGTTGGAATGACCCACCTGTTTAACCTATTCAGCATGCTCATTTCATGGAAAAGAGGCCAGAAAGACAGTGTCTTAATGAGAGACTAGAATCCAGAGACACCTAAGTCTAAGATTCAAACTCCTGGCAATATATGATTGCTGAAAAGATGGTAAAAAAACACTTGCTTTTTTAGAAAATAACATTAAGCATATGAAAGTATATATTTATATACATGTTTCTCATATGCTTATTACAAATCAGTCTTCTTTATTCACTGAAGCAGATCAGGCAGGTTTCAAAGGAATAGTCAACATTTGATTAACTATATAGTTCTGTGATGCCCACACACACAAAACCTAAACCCTACAGAGGTTATGAAAAAGTCTCAGGTCCAAAATTTTAGGTAATTTAAACAGGCATTCCAATAATCTAACTTTATTATACTGTACATATCTTTTAAATGTCAACAATAGTAAAAATTCATTTCAGGGCACTATTATTTCTATATGTTTATAAAATTCTCTACTTAATAAAATCTTTCCAAAAATATTTCTGAAGAAATGAAAATATATCTTACCTCAGTGAATCACAAAATATGTTATCTATATTCCAAAATAAAAATCCCAATAAAAATATACCCAATGATGTATAACCCAGTCCTCTAAGCCATGGATAAACCCTGTGGGGGGAAAAAAGAAAAGCAAAATAAAATTTTCTCAAGTCATGTCATGATCAGAAATTGAAGCCATCACTTTCTTCCTTTTTTATAAGGGCTGGGATCTCACTATGTTGCCCAGGCTGGAGTGCAGTGGCTATTCACAGGTGTGATCATTGTACATTCCAGCCTCAAATTCCTGCGCTCAAGGGGATCCTCTCATCTCAGTCTCCCAAACAGCTGGGAATATAGACATGTGCTACCTTGCCTGGCAAGAAGACATCACTTTCATTAGAAGGAAAAGTTTTTGTTGATAGTAAAAGCAGACCTATCAAATTTTCTAATAATTTGCCTACTATATGTAGCCATTAAAAGGTGCCAAGAAATAAGCCACGAAGACTTTAATAAATGTATTGGGAAGGTAATCTGAAAGTGCCTGATAACTTTTTTGGTCCCATGGAAGAGGCAGGGGGATAGTGGATTAGCTATCAATGTAGGTTGAGTCATATACTCCATGTAAGGCAATGTAGTTACACACACACACACACACACACACACACACACACACATATTCACTCATTAAATCACTTAATAATGTATATGGAGTACTGTGTACCAGACATTGTTCTAAGCATTTGGGAAGGTAATGATCAATAGGTAAAGTTTTTGTTCTCAAAGAATTTACAGTATAGCTGGGGGAGGTAAACAATCAAATACATAATTATAATTGCTTTGAAGAAAAATAAGGCCTGATAAGGAGAGAGTGATATGGGGGTATTGTGGACGGGTGTGCATGCACACACATACCATACACAAAATGTTCAAATAATCCCTGTGAGGCGGGTATTATTTTTACTTCAACAATGAGGAAATTGAAGCTTGGTGAGGTACTGAAAATAGTATCAGCTTACCTATGTTTTATAGCTTCAGTGAGGTATAACTGACTTACATTAAAACTATTAAATATATTTAAAGTGTCTCTCTGATCAGTACATCTGTATATACCCATGAAACCACCACCACAATCAAGATATCCACCACCTCCAAAAGTTCAATTTGCATTTTTTTTTTTTTTTTTTTTTTTTGAGACGGAGTCTTGCTCTGTTGCCAGGGCTGGAGTGCAGTGGCCGGATCTCAGCTCACTGCAAGCTCCGCCTCCCGGGTTTATGCCATTCTCCCGCCTCAGCCTCCCAAGTAGCTGGGACTACGGGCGCCCACCACTTCGCCTGGCTAGTTTTTTGTATTTTTTTAGTAGAGACGGGGTTTCACCGTGTTAGCCAGGATGGTCTCGATTTCCTGACCTCGTGATCCGCCCGTCTCGGCCTCCCAATGCGATTTTTAGAATGCTATATAAATGGAATCATACCATCTATACCCCTGATTGTATAGCTTCTTTCATCTGACATAATTCTTTGAGATTCATCTATGTTATTATGTTATCAATACTTCATTTCCTTTTACTGCTGAGTAGGTACTCCACTGTATGGTCACAGTACAATTTGTTTCTCTGTCCAAATGCGGGTTTCCAGTTTTTGACTATTACAAATAAAGCAGCTATGAACATTCACAAATAACACTTTATATAGACATATGTTTTCATTTTTCTTGGGTAAATAGCTAGGAGAAGAATGGCTGGATTGTATGGCAGGTGAATATTTAATTTTTCAAGATAACTGCTACACTGTTTTCCTAAGTGGCTGTACCATTTTACATTCCCACCAGGCATGTATAAGTGTTCCAAATGTTCCACATCTTCATGAGCACTTGGTTTGAAGTCAGTCTTTTTCACTTTAGCTGTTTTAGTAGGTGTGTAGTGGTATCTCATTGTGGTTTTAATTTGCATTTCCCTAATGACTAATGTTTTTGAACATCTTTCATGTAGTTATTTACTATCCATACATCTTCTTTGATACATTGTTGTTTGCCTTATTATTCAGTTGTAAGAATTCTTTCTTTATTTTACATGTAGGTCCTTTGTTGGATGTATATTTTGCAAGTAGTTTCTCCAAGTCTGTGGCTTGCCTTTTGTTTTCTGAATACTATATTCTGAAGAACAAAAGTTTGAAATTTTGATGAAGTTCAGTTTGTCAATTTTTTGTCTATAGTTTGTGCTTTTTATTAATAAATCTTTGCCGAACCAAAAATACCTCCTATATTTTCTTTTAGAAGTTCTATAATCTTAGTTTTTACATTTAGAGATATAATTTACATTTAATAGAATTCACTTGTATTAAATTTTTATATTGGTGTGAGGTTGAAGTTCATTTTCTTTGTCCTAAGTATATTCATTTGTCCCAGCAAAATTTGTTGAAAAGATTATCTTTTCTCCACTGAATTACCTTGACATATTTTTGAAAATCAGGTCAGTATGGGTGTGTGGGTCTATTTTTGGATGTTCTATTGATTTATATTTCATTATTACCACCAATACAACATTGTCTTAGTAGCAGCACAGAGTAAGTCAAGTCATGCAAGTCCTCTAACTTTGTTCCTTTTCAAAAACTGTTTTGGCTATTCACAATCTTTTGTATACCCATGTTAATGTCAGAATCAGTTTCTCCATTTTTACCAAAAAGCCTGCAGAACCTACAAATCAGGATTGGAGAACTGGCATCTTAACAATATTAATTTTTCTGATCCATTAAATGGTATATCTGACTATTTGTCTAGCTCTTCAATTTCTCTCAACAAAAAAACTGTACTGTGTAGTTTTCAATGTACAGCTCTTGCATATTTTGTTAAATTTAATCCTTAAACATTTAATGTATTTTGATGTTATTGTAAATTATACTTTACAAAATTTTGTTAATAGTTCACTGCTAGAACAGAGAAATATGATTTTGAATCACTGACTAGAATCTTGTGCCTCTGCTAAATTTCACTTATTGCTTCTAACAGCTTTTTTTTTTTTTTTTTTGAGATGGAGTCTTGCTCTGTCACCAGGCTGGAGTGCAGTGGGTCAATCTTGGCTCACTACAACCTCCACCTCCCAGGTTCAGGCGATTCTCCTGCCTCAGCCTCCCAAGTAGCTGGGACTACAGGCGTGTGCCACCATGCCCAGCTAATTTTTGTAGTTTTAGTAGAGACGGGGTTTCACCATGTTGGCCAGGATGGTCTCGATCTCTTGACCTCGTGATCCGCCCACCTCAGCCTCCTAAAGTGCTGGGATTACAGGCGTGAGCCACTGCGCCCGGCCCTCTAACAGCTTTTTTTGTACATGTCCTGTGATATTTTCTATACATGATCATGTCATTTGCAAGTAAAATGTTGGGTAGGATTTCCACCAGTATAATGTTGAATAGAAGTAATTATAATATATATCCTAGTTTTATTCTTGATTTTTAAAGGGATTAAAAAAATACATGTCATGGCTAGGTGTTTTATATGCTATAGAATTATAGGTTAAGAAAGTTCCCTTCTATTACTAGTTTGTAAAGGGTTTTGTTTTGTTTTTGAACATAAATAGGTGTTGAATTTTACAGAATGCTTTAGTCTAAATCTTGGTATGTAATTTTCCTTTTAATTTTTAATTTTAATTTTCTAAAGACTGGTCTGCCTTTGTCCTTTATTTTTTAAATATGGTGAATGGCAATAATACATTTTTCAATTTTGTTTTACTTAACTGTGTATTGGCATATAAGTGAATGTAAAAGGTAATTAGTTTAAAAACGATCAGGAAAGCACAAACCTGGCAATGTATGGAAAAGGCATTGTTACCACTGTTTGATGAAGGTTCTCAAGAGAAGATGAGCTTAAAAGAGTCACAGTCTGGCTTCAATTTTTCAGAGTTTATCATAGCCCCCATTTGGGGAGGGCAAGAATGAGTCCTAAGAAACATAAGCCTCAACACAGTGAAAGCTTCTGGCAGTGTGGGCCAGGTACTGAAATATGACAGGAATATGATCAGTGGGGGTAGGGTGCTATCTGTTTTCTGCTTCTAAACTTACTTACCATGGCCAATCTTCAGCTCTCAGGGGCAATTCAAAGCAAAACTCTTCTGTGGGGTAAAATGAATGTCTTTGGTTATCCAGGTAGCAGGGCGGGAAGGGGAGAGCAAGAACATCAGTACATGGTCCATGAAAGGCTAAGGGGACTTACTACCCATATAGTATCAGGTGCAAGAGTATAGAATACAGAAGGCACTCAATATATGTCTCTCTCTATCTTTCTCTATCACACTGCTTTATTCTGGACTGCCTGCCTGTCTAGCATACAGCTGTCATCTGAGAAATCCCTTTCCATCACCTGCACCTTAGGAACTGTCTTCACCTCTCTCTTTCCTTGGATCTCCTGTCTTGTATCCCATGCACTCCTCCTTTTTGTAGTACTCTCATTTTGGTGAAGCACATCTTTCAGTAGGTTCTTGAGCAGTATTTAATGGGATGTAAGTTTTTTTGAGATCTTGGAATGTATGAAAATATATTTTTCTCTGTATTTTACTGATAGTTTGGCTGCCTGTAGAATTCTAGCTTAGAAATAATTTTCCTTTAGAAATTTGAAGGCATTGGTCTCCTAGTTCCAATGTTGCTTTGGCAAGCCCAAAGCCATTTTGATTCCTGATCCTTTGTATATATTCCTGCCTCTCAACTTATATACTTTCTGGAATCCTTCCTTGTTCTGGAACTCTGAAACTGCCATAGGTCTATTTCTATCCATTGTGCTGGGTATCCAGTGAGCTCTTTCAGTCTAATAACTCATGCCTATCAATTATATAATGTTTTCTTGAATTATTTTGGTAATTGCTTCTCTTCCATTTTCTCTGTTCTCTGCCTCTGTCTCCTTTTTGATGTTGGTTCTTCTATTCTGGCTCAACATTATTCAGTAATATTTCTATTGAATCTATTCTATCTGCCATTTCTTT
>NW_012103810.1:3365718-3376936 GCF_000951045.1 Mandrillus leucophaeus
GATCATAGCTCACTGTAACATCAAACTCCAGGGCTCAAGAAATCCTCCCACCTCAGCCTCTCGAGTAATTAGGACCTCAAGAGCATGCCACCATGCCAAACTAGTTATTATTATTATTATTTCTGGTAGAGACAGGGTCTCACAATGTTGCCTGCTGGTCTCAAACTCCTGGCCTCAAATGATCCTCCCACCTTGGCCTCCCAAAGTGTTGGGATTACACTTGGCTCATATTTTTAATTTTTAAGATTTTTTAAATTCTCTGAATGTTCATTTAAAAAAATACCATCCTATTTTTGATCCATAGGCATGGTATATTGCTAGGAATATTAATGAATTAATATTTATTGTTTTTGAAGCTTTATTACTTCTGCATAAGTTGGTTCCTCCTTCCCTTATTATTTGTTTTGGCCTCCATCTTTCATATTGGATTCATTCATCATGTGTGACACTGTCATCTCATTTTTAATAATCTAAAAAGGGAGACTAAAAAGGTGATCATAAAAGCCCTAAGCATGTGGTTGAGGTCTTTGGACTAGTAACCGTCACTGTAGGGCTATTTTGCTGGGACAGTTGTTGAGGGAACCCCCAATATCAGTATTTTTAGGTCTTTTAGGTCGACCATATTCCCTAAAAGAAGACTCTCATTTTTTTTGCCTAGAGTTCTTTGCAGTCAGCATTCAGAAAGTATAACCTCACCCAGTTTCCCTGATTTCAGTATGCTATTCATATGCTCAATTGTGCCTGGCAAAATTTAGTGTAGACACATTGTTTACCCTTTCCAGAGAATAAATCTTCAGACTTCTGTAATTACTCATTGCTATGAAATGGATGAGGGGATCTGCTTTTAACCAATTCTCATTTTAGATCTCTCTTCTATCTCCTTTTCCAAACCTCCTGTTACTGCTAATGCCCAATACTTGAGAAAATTCTGTGATGTAAACTGAAGGTTCCTGGCTCAGAATTTGTCTTTCTTGGGCCTGGTAAGGCAGTTAGTAGTAGTCTATCTGTGTCCAGCTTCTAACATTTTATTGAGTCTCCTCCTTGCGGGCTTATTTCTTTCAAGTAAATTCCTTTGTTGTAGTTTTAGTGGAGTTTCAGAAGGGAGCAAAATTAGATACCTAGTGATCTTCAGTATTGTGTTTCTGTTTTATCTTTCATTAATTTCTGCCCTTTATTTCCATTCTTCATTTATCGTCAGGTATACTCTATTGATCTGTTTTCTAATTCTTAAAAAACATTTTTTTTAAAGGGGTGATGCTAATCTCTGTATTGTTCCAATTTTAGTATATGTGCTGCCAAAGCGAGCTTTGTTTTCTAATTCTTGAAATTGAATGCTTAGTTCATTATTTTTCAGCCTATTTCTAAGGTAGACATCTAATGTTATACATTTCCCTCAAAAAACCATTTTACCTATATCCTACTTAGATTTGTAGAATTTTCATTATGATTCCATTCTAAGTATTTTAAAATTTCCATTATGATTTCTTTTTTTACTCATGAGTATTTAGACATGTGTTTTTAGGTTTCCAAAAATGTGGGCCATTTTGACTAATTGTTTTGCTTAAATTAATTACACTGTAGTCAGAGAACACCTGTGCATGATACCAGTTTTTTTTTTTTTTTTTTTTTTTTGAGACTGAGTCTTGTTCTGCCACCCAGGTTGGAGTGCAGTGGTGCGATCTCAGCTCACTATAACCTCTGCCTCCCGGGTTCAAGTGATTCTCCTGCCTCAGCCTCCTGAGTAGCTGGGATTACAGGCACCCACCACCATGCCTGGCTAATTTTTGTATTTTTAGTAGAGATGGGGTTTCACCATGTTGGCCAGGCTGGTCTTAAACTCCTGACCTCAAGTGATCCTCAGCCTCCCAAAGTGCTGGGATTATATATAGGGGTGAGCCACCGTGTCTGGCCAATGATATCAATTCTTTAAAGCAGGGGTCCCCAACCCCCAGGCCATGGACCAATATTGGTCTGTGGCCTGTTAAGAACCAGGCTGCACAGAAAGGTGAATGGGGGGAATGAGCATTATTGCCTGCGCTCTGCCTCCTGTCAGATCAATGGTGACATTAGATTCTCATAGGAGCATGAACCTTATCATGAACTGCACATGCAAGGGATCTAGGTTGTGCATTCCTTATGAGAATCTAATGCCTGATGATCTGTCACTATCTCCCATCACCCTCAGATGGGACCGTCTAGTTGCAGGAAAACAAGCTCAGGACTCCCACTGATTCTACATTATGTTGAATTGTAGAATTATTTCATTACATATTACAATGTAATAATAACAGAAATAAAGTACACAATAAATATAATGCCCTTGAATCATCCCGAAACCATCCCTCCACCCCAATCCATGGAAGAATTGTCTATAATGAAACTGGTCCCTGATGCCAAAATGGTTGGGGACTACTGCTTTAAAGTTTGTCGAACCTTGCTCTAAAGCTAGTATCGAGTAGAATTAATAATTATTCTATGCATGCTTGAGAAAGGTTTACATATTTTAAATATTAAGAGTACAAGATCATTTTCTTATTGTGTTACTCAGATTTTATCTATATCCATATTTATATATATATTTTTTGTCTGAGTTAGTGTGTTAAAGTATTTCAGCATGATGGAGCATTGTCTATCTTTGTAAATTCTGTCAATTTTTGCTTAAAAATTTCCATAAAAGTTTAGAATTTGCCATTTCTTTCTGGTAAATTGAATCTTATTACTAATCTAGTGAATGCATTTGTTTTAAATGATGCCTTAACTTTTTGTTGATTATTAAAAGTTCTAGTCTAACTTCCTTTTGGATCTAGTTTTTAGAATCTTATTTACTCCTCCATGTTTCTGAAATATATTGTAAAGTCAATTACCATTTTTAGTGGTTACCAAAAATGCATATGTAAACATGAAAACTAATCACTGAATGTATTCTCTTCCCAAATAACAAGTTTCTTGATGTAGAAACTATGTAACTTCGATTATCCTCTTCCATTATACATGTTATTTTGTCCATTTGTTCCACTTTGTATATTTTTATTTTTTCAAATGACACATTATTTTAAGCAGTCACAATATTTTGTTCAAATATTCCCACTGGTTTATCATTTTTTCTCCTTTATTCTTTCTTGCATCTCAGCTCTTCTGCCTCAAGAATGTCTCTTAAAGAATATTTTAGTGAGGTGTATTGGCAAAATCTCTCCATTTTTGTTTGTTTCAAATTGTCTTTATCTTACCCTTGTTCTTGAAAGATATTTGGGTATAGAATTCTAAGCTGATGGTTAATTTCTCTCAGTACTTTAAAGATAACAGTCCATATGTGTTTTGGCTTCCATGATTGCTGTTGGTAAGTCTGCAGACCAACAGTTATTCCTTTGTTGGTAATATGTGTTTTTTTGTTTTTGTTTTTTTTTAAATATTTGAATGCTTTTAAGATCTTTGTCTTTGGATTTCAGCATCTTCAGTATGCTTTTTCTACAGGTATCAATGAAGATTCAATTGTAGAGACTAGTAACAACCAGATGGTAAGCCGAAAAGAATTTAATACTTTGAATTTCAACAGAAATGCTGAATGAGCAAGTCATAGGCTTTTCAGGAATGACTGATGAACACTACCACAGAAAAATCTTGCCAAAGGAACTTTTTTTTTGTCACAATTAGGAAGCTAGAGAATTGGGAAGCCTCTGGACCAACTTCTGCACCCAGCATCGAACTACCTTAGTATAATTCACAGATCAGGAACCTGCCATCAGACCTGTTTGCACCAGTCATGATGCATACCCTAGATCCACACCAGTAAATGGATACTACCACTTCTTTACATACTACCACTTCTCTTCCCTCACTTAACTGGTTCTGAATTCAAGCCTCATGTTAATACATGTGATTGGCAGAACCTGAGTGTTACTTGGAATCTTACCTGCAAAGGAAATACGGGAAATAAAGCTTTTAACCTTTTAGCATCTGTAGTACTGGAAGGCACACTAGAAGGAGGCTGGAACCATGCTAATGTATCACATCTGCCACACCTGAGAAAGATTTTCATTTATTTGTCTTGCTTGGAATTTCTTGTTTTTGAAGCCAAGGAGTCATGTCCTTTGTCAGTTCTAGAGAATTTTCATCTGTTATCTCTTTGAATACCTCTTCTTTCCCCATTTTTGCTATTCTCTCATTTTGGAAATGCAATTAAATGTTATTTCTCTGTGATGTTATCGGGCTTATTTCTTTAGGTTATCTTCCAGTTCACTAATTCTAACTTCAGCTGTGTTAGTATATTTTTTACTTATCCATTTTTTTATTTAGATGATTTTATTTTATTTTTCTTTTCTTTTTTCTTTTTTTGAGACAGAGCCTTATTCTATTGCCCAGGCTAGAGTGCAGTGGCGCGATCTTGGCTTACTGCAACCTCCACCTCCTGGGCTCAAGTGATTCTCCTGCCTCAGCCTCCCAAGTAGCTGGGATTACAGGCACCCACCACCACGCCTGGCTAATATTTGCAATTTTAGTACAGACGGGGTTTCACCATGTTGGCCAGGCTGGTCTCGAACTCCTGACCTCAGGTGGTCTGCCTGCTTTGGCCTCCCAAAGTGTTGGGATTAAAGGCGTGAGCCACCGCGCCTGGCCGATTTTATTTTTAAGGTCAGAAGTTCTTTGATTCTCTTTCATATCTTGATTTTCATTTTTGATAATCTCCTGTGCCTTGGTCTCATTTTCGATTTCTTTTTTATTTTATTAAATATTTTCTAAATTGTTACTTTGTATTTCAGCATCTGATTTGAGGGAGGTTATTTGTTTTTCCTGACTTTTGTTTATGGTGGCTTATTCCTTCCCATGGTTTTAGAATTATTATGTACACGTTTGATCTCCATCTCCATCTCCAGAAATCCAGAGGGGCCTCCATTAAGAATACATTTCTTTACAAATTCTTAGGGGAGGAGTCATTTTTCCTACCTAAAACTGAGGCTGTAAGACAAGTTGCCTTGTCAATTCTTTCTGTTAGAGAGCAAATTTTTTCTAGCCCAGCCCTTCACTGACAATATACCTCTTTAATGGTCCTGGCTTTATTTGTATATGTGTGTGTATGGTGATGAGGAAATAAACAGTTCCAATTGCCAGTCTGAAACATACCAAAAACTGCCTTCTGTTTTGTGGCTATTCAAACCTAAGGCTCTGGTTTTGTGGCATCTTCAAATGCCTTGAAGTTTACCACAATCTCGTTCTCTCTCTCTTTTTTGCGACAGGGTCTCACTCTGTTGCCCAGGCTGGAGTGCAGTGGTGTGATAATGACTCACTGCAGCCTTGACTCCCTGGGCTCAATCAATCCTCCTGCCTCAGCCTGCTGAGTAGCTGGGACTAAAGGTATGTGCCACCACACCTACCTAATTTATTAATTTTTTTTGTAGAAGTGGGTTCTTACTTCTTTGCCAGGCTGGTTTTGAATGCCTGGGCTCAAGCAGTCCTCCCACTGTAGTCTCCCAAAGTATTAGGATTACATGTGTGAGCCACTGTGCCTGGCCAGTTGACCGTGATCTAAGTACTCATTTGTCACTGTAGTTTGCAGCTCCTTCTTTGGATCTGATGCCCCCTCCAGACCTCATGTTGAGATGTAATTCCCAGTGTTCCAAGTGGGGGCCTGGTGGGAGGTGTTTGAGTCATGGGGGCGCTCTCTCATGGCTTAGTTCTGTTCTTGTGGTAGTGAGTGAGTTCTCAAGAGATATGATTGTTTAAAGTGTACGGCACCTCCCCTACTCTGTCTTGTTCCTGCTTTTGCCATGTGGCATGTCTGCTCCCCTTTGCCTTCTGCCATGATTGTAAGCTTCCTGAAGCCTCCCCAGAAGCCAAGCAGATGCCACAACATGCTTTCTGTAAAGCCTAAGGAACTGTCAGCCAATTAAACTTCTTTTCTTTATAAGTTACCTAGTCTCTAGTATTTCTTTATAGCAATGCAGTAATGGCCTAATACAGATGCTTTGGATTGTTATTATCTTGAGACAGAGTCTTTCTCTGTTGCTCAGGCTGGCGTGCAGTGGTACAGTCATGGCTCAGTGCAGCCTCAATGTCCTGGGCTCAAGTGATTCTCCCATCTCAGCCTCCCAAATAGCTAGGACTATAGGCATGCATCACCACACCTGACTAATTTTTAAATTTCTTTTTGTATAGACTAGGTCTCCCTATTATTGCCCAGCCTGGTATCAAACTCCTGGGCTCAAGTCATCTTCCTGCCTTGGCCTCCCTAAGTGCTGGAATTATAGGCATTAGTCATCACGTCCAGCCTGGAATTTTATGTTCTTTTGAACTCATCTGGGCATTTAACGGATGTTTGTTATATTATATCTAGAATTTCTAGGTGTTTTGTTACAGGAGGAATTTTCAGATGTTTCATCAGACAAATTAAAAGTAACAAAAGTTTTAAGAGTTTCAATTTGATTTAAAAAAACATTTATGGATAAGCACTATCCTGGGATCCAGGGATTACCAAGATAACTAAGACTTTAAGAAGCTCACAGTCTAGTTGAGCAGAAAGATAAGGAAACAATGACCAGTGCTAAATGAAATGATCTACAAATGGACATACAGGAAAGAAGCTGTGCAAGACAGATGGAAGAAAGTTGCTTTTATTTCATAGGATTGCCACTGTTAAGTGCTTTTTAAAGGTCTGTCATTTGTATTTCTAAAAGCATTGGTACCCTGTCTATCAGACTTGATTTAAGTCAAGGACTGTATTTTATGCTTCTTTATATTTGCCTAAGGGACCTAAATTAAAAACAGAATAAACTGGGACTTGGGCTCCTGGGAAGATGAAGTGGATGTACTTTTTCATATTCATTCCACTAAGTAAAACTAAAAATGCTGGGCATTATATATAAGACAGACATAAGAAGACCCTGAAAGGTGCTGAGAAAAAGCAGATTAACTAGGGACTTTGGGACCTGAGAAATGATACAGTGGTGAGTTCCATGTGTTTTCTTTTTAAAAAATTAATATTATTTTAAATTGATAAAGCATAATTATATACATTTGTGGAGTGCAATGTGATGTTTTGACATATGTATACAATGTGGAATGATTAAATCAAGCTAATTAACACACCCATCACTTATTTTTTTGTGGTGAGAAATTTGAAATTTGCTATCTCAGCTATTTTGAAATATATAATACATTATAGTCACCCTGCCATGCAATAGATTCCCCACTCATGCCACAAAGGCTGAATGGGGAGCCTAGACTTCCATCCTCCTCAGGGTATTGGAAGGTGCTTCAACCTCATGCCAGGTTAAGAAGGCCAAGTAGTGAGGGCTTGGGACTCTCATCCCCACCCACAGTAATTAGTTCCTCATTCCCTTAGAGACCATGTGAGGAGCTTGGATATCTCTCTTCCTGTGGCAATGATGAGACACTGTTTTCCCTCCCTGCTGGGGTAGTGTCAGAGACCTACTGGAGAGTCAGAATTTTCACCACTGGCCAGAAATACCATAGCCACACCACTTGGGTGTCAGTGGAAACAAGATGGTGAGAAATAATAAAGCAATATTTCCCCTCTCAGACAAAGCAGTGGCAATCCTCCCACCTCAACCTCCTAAGTACCTGGGATTACAGGCATGAGCCCTGCTCAAACATGTTAAACCCAAAGAAATTCACATTAAGACAAACTATAGCCAAACTTCTGAAAACTAAAGACACAGGAAAATCTTGAAGTAGTGAGAGACAAACAACATCTTACCTATGGGGGAAAACAATTCAAATGATAAAGAATTTTACATTAAAAAAATATGAAGGGCAGAGGAAGTGGCATGACATTTTTCAAGTTCTGAAAGAAAATAATTGTCAACCTAGAATTTTATATATAGTAAGTACATCTTTTAGGAACAAAATAAATATCAAGATATTCTTAGGTGAAGGAAACCTAAGAGACTATATTTCCAGGAGACCTACCCTAAAAAAATGGCTAAAGGAAGTTCTCTAAACAGAAAGGAAATGATGAAAAAAGGGATCATGGAACATCAGGAAGGAAGAAAGAGCAATGGAAATGAATATAAATGTGGGAGGACACAACACATTTTCCTTCTCGAGTTTTCTAAACTATGTATTATGATTAAGGCAAAAATCATAACACTGATTTGGTCCTAAATGCATGGAGACAAAATATTAAAGACAGCCAGGCGCGGTGGCTCACCTGAGGTCAGGAGTTTGAGACCAGCCTGGCCAACATGGTGAAACCTTGTCTCTACTAAAAATATAAAAATTAGCCAGGCATGGTGGCAGGCGCTGTAATCCCAGCTACTTGGGAGGCTGAGGCAGGAGAATTGCTTGAACCCGGGAGGTGGAGGTTGCAGTGAGCCAAGATCGCGCCACTGCACTCCAGCCTGGGCAACAAGAGTGAAACTCTGGCTCAAAAAAAAAAAAAAAAAAAAATATATATATATATATATATATATATATTATATACCAATTATATTTTAAGTGGGTCAGGCTAAAGACATTCTTATGAGTTGAATTTTTCACCTCTAAAAAAGGTATGTTGACGTCATAACTCTAGTACTTTAGAATGTTACCTAATTTGGAAATAAAATCCTTGCAGATATAATTATTTAAGATGGGTTTATATTAGAGTAGGGTGGGCCCTACTCCAATATGACTGGTGTCCTTATAAGAAGATAGCTATCTGAAGACACAGAGACATGGGAAGAATGCCATGTGACAAAGGCAAAGACTGGAGTGATGCAGCTATAAGTCAAGGAATGCCAAAGCTTGCTATCAAACTACTAGAAGCTAGGAAGAGAAGTTTCCCAACTGGTCTCAGAGGGAGCATGGCCCTGAGACATTTTCATCTGGGACTTCTAGCCTCTAGAACTGTGATACGATAAATTTTAGTTGTTTAAAGCCACCTATGTGGTACTTTTTCATGGTGGCGCTAGGAAATGAATACAGACACATGAAAGGGAGGTAAATTTTCTGTACTTCACTGGAACTGGTAAAATGCTGATTAACATTAGACTCTGATAGGGTATGTATATATAAAGTAACACTGACAGCAGCCACTAAAAAAGCAATACAAAGAGAAACATAAGCACTATAGACACACTAACATGGAATTATAAAGAAAAAGTTTAAGTAACTCATAGGCAGGAAAAAGCATACAAAAGCAAAAAACCAGAGAGAACAAATAGAAAACAAAAAATAAAATGGCAGTTAAGTTCTAATATATTAATAATTACATTAATATAAATGATCTAAATACACCAATTAAAAGAAATTAGAAGAGTGGATTAAAAACATGACTCAACTAATTCAACTATATAATGTCTAAAGGAAATGCATTTCAAATATAACAATATGATCAGGTTGAAACTAAAAGGATGAAAAAAGATATGCCACACAAACATTAACCAAAAGAATGCTATGCTAATATGGATATATTAAACAGATAAATTAGACTTCAGTGCAAAGAAAATTACCAGAGTCACAGAGGAACATTACGTAATGACAAAAAAGCCAATCCACCAAGAAGATATAGCAATTCTAAATGTCTGTGCATCAAACAATAGACCTGCAAAATGTGTGAAGCAAAAACTGATGAAGGAGAAATAGTCAAATCCAAAATCATGTTTGGAGACTTCAATATTTTTCTGTCATCAACTGATAGAACAACTAGAGAATCAACAATGATATAGAAGAACTAAAAAACACCATTGAGCATTAAATAGCTAACTCGTTGGGCTTGGAGCACAAACACTGCACATTTCAAAGAAAGGACTGGCTCTTGACTGGCTTCTGGGAGATAACTTCTGAGACCTTAGAAAATCCTGCCCAATAAGAGTGTCTTTGTATACTTGACACTTTGGGCCATGCCAGATAGTTTATGCAACTAACGTGCTTTATAGGAAACACCTGTTTTTATTTGCCTGGGGTCTTGGGCCATGCTCTATCAGTTTGACCTTTAGGTAACAAACCTTAACCACGAGTGTAACAGCTTTCTGAGTTCTGTGAATCCTAGTGAATCATCAGACCTGAGGGTAGTCATGGGGAACACTGACACAACCATCAACCAACAGGATCTAATTGACATATGTAGAAGATTTTATGAAACAATAGCAGAATACATATTCTTTTCAAACAAATATGGAACATATGCCAAGATATCCTTGGTGTAAATATCCTTGGTATAACCTGATCCATAATACAAACCTCAATAAATTTAAGAAAAATGAAATCATGTGGAGTGTGTTCTCTGACCACAATGAAATCAAACAAGAAATCAAGAATGACAACAGGAAAATCTCCAAACACTTGAATGTGAAACAACATAGCCTAAAGAATCCATGGGTCAAAGAGGAAGTCTCAAGAGAAATTTAAAAAAATACATTGAACTGAATAAAAATGAAATACAACATACAAAAAGCTGTGGAACACTGCTAAAGCAATGCTTTAGCATTGTCCTGCTGAGAGGAAAATTTATAGCACTAAATGTTCATTAAGAAATAGGAAGGTCTGAAATAAAAATCTAAGCTTCCATCTCAAGAACCTTGAAAAAGAAATAAAAATAAACCCACAACAAGCAAAACAAAGAAAATATAAAGAACAGAAATCAATGAAACTGAAAAATGAAAAATGGAGAAAATCAATCAAACAAAAGTCTGGTTTTTAAAAAGATCGATAAACTTTGAGACACTTCTAGCAAGGCTGACCAAAAAAGAGAGAGAGAAGCCTAACACATTACCAATATTAGGAATGAAACAGATTATCACTACAAGCCCTCTCAACATCAAGAGGAAAACAAGGGAATATTATAACCAATTCTACACACATAAATTTTAATGACTTAGATGAAATGAACCAATGACTCAAGAAACGAACAATTCACCCAACATAAAACCAATCATTTGAATAGCAGCATGTCTTCAACAAGAGTGGAAGAAAAAAGAAAAAAGTGAATAACTGCATAACTATTAAAGAAGCTGAACCTGTAATTTTATTTTTCTGCATATGTTTAATGTAAAAATTTTATTATGTTAAAGTATTCATAAAGTTTAACTTTTTAACTCTTTTAAAGTATATAGGTCTCACGATATTGAGACCTATATACTTTAAAAGAGTTAAAAAGTTTGAAAATGGCCATACTGCCCAAGGTTATTTATAGATTCAATGCCATCCCCATCAAGCTACCAATGAGTTTCTTCACAGAATTGGAAAAAACTGCTTTAAAGTTCATATGGAACCAAAAAAGAGC
>NW_012103810.1:3378406-3384901 GCF_000951045.1 Mandrillus leucophaeus
GTATACATATGTAACAAACCTGCACGTTATGCACATGTACCCTAGAACTTAAAGTATAATAATAATAAAAAATAAATAAATAAATAAAGTATATAGGTCTGTAGCATTAAGTACATTCACATTGTTGTGCCACCCTTACCACTGTCTGTCTCCAGAACTTTTTCCATCTTCCCAAACTGCACTTGGTACCCACAAAACAATAACTCTCCAATGCCTTCCCCAGGGATCCCCTTTATCCTACTCCCCACCAGGCCCCGACCACCATTTTATTTGTGTCTCTATGAAGTTGATTACTCTAGGAACCTCGTATAAGTGGACTCATGTAGTATCTGTCCTCTTGTGACTGACTTATTTCACTTAGCCTAGTGTCTTATAGGTGCATCCCTGTTGTAACAGGTGTCAGAATTTCCTTTATTTTTAAAATGTGTAATTTAAAAATGCCCCAAAAAACAGATCTCTAGGCCCAGATAGTTTCACTAGAGAATTCTACCAAACATTGAAAGAAGAATTAACACTAATTCTACACAATTTATTCCAGAAAATAGAAGGGAGCAACATTTCTCAATTCATTTAATGAAATGTTTAGTATCCTGATGCCAAAACCAGAAAAAGACAGGACAAAAAATAAAAACTACAAACCAATGTCCTTCATGAATACAGATACAAAAATCCTTAACAAAATATTAACAAGTGAAGAATTCAGAATATATAAAAAGAATTACATAGTATAACTAAGTAAGGTTTATCCCAGGATACAAGGCTGGATCAATATTCCCAAATCAATGAACATAATCCACCTTATTAACAGACTACAGAATAAAACAGTGTGATAAAATCAATTGATACTGAAAAAGCATTTGACAAAATCCAATACCCATTCATGATAAAGAAAATTAGTAATAGAGTGTATTATAGGTCCATTTATGATAATGAAAATTATGATAAAAATAAAGAATAGAGGATATAGTGTGTCTCCTCTGAAATTCATATGTTAAAGTCCTAACCCCCTGTACTTTAGAATGTGACTATTTAGAGCTAGGTTCTTTAAAGAGATAATTAAATTAAAATGGGGTCATTAGGGTAGGCCCTAATCCAATATAACTGGTGTCCTTTATCAGAAAAGGAGATTAGGACACACAGAGACAGAAATCAGACACAGGCATGCACAGAGAAAAGACCAAATGACCACCTTCTCTCTGTGTTCTCTCTGTGGCCAATTGCATGCCAAAGAGAGGAGTGTCAGAAGAAACCAAACCTGCTGACACCCTAGTCTCAGACTTGTAGCCTCCAGAACTGTAAGAAAATAAGTTTGTTGGTTAAGCCACCCAATCTAATGGTATTTTATGGTAGCCCTATCAAACCAGTATAGAGGGCAAATTCCTCAACCTAATAAAGAACATCTATAAAAAACATATAGCTAACATTTAACTTAATGATGAAAGGTTAAATGCTTTTCCCCTAAAATTGGGAACAAGGCAAGGAGATCTGCTGTCACCACTCTTACTTAACATAGTCTTGGAAGTTCTAGTCAGGGCAATAAGGCAAAAAGGAACTAAAAAGCACACACATCAAGAATGAGGATATACACTATTTCTATTTGCAGCAAATCTTAAAAACAAATCTACAGGGCCAGGCGCAGTAGCTCACGCCTGTAATCCCAACACTATGGGAGGCAAGGTGGGCAGATCATGAAGTCAGGAGTTTGAAACCAGCCTAGCCAACATAGTGAAACCCCGTCTTTAGTAAAAATACAGAAAAATTAGCTGGGCATGGTGGTGGGCACCTGTAATCCCAGCTACTCGGGAGGCAGAGGCAGGAGAATCAATCACTTGAACCTGAGAGGCGGAGGCTGCAGTGAGCCGAGATCGTGCCATTGCGCTCCAGCCTGGGAGAGTGCAAGACTCCGTCTCAAAAAAAACCAAAAAACAAAACAAAACAAAGCAATCTACAAAAAAACTATCCTAGAACTGACTTCAACAAGGTGGCAGAATAAAAGATAATCAATTGTGTATCTATATAATAGCAATGAACATGTGGACACTAAAATTTAAAAATACAATATCACAACTGCTTAAAAAATTGAAAACTACAAAATGCGGATGAAAGAAATTAAAGATCTAAATAAATCAAGAGACTCAACATAGTAAAGATGTCAACTCTGCAAATTGATATGCATATTTAATGTAATTCCCATAATTCCTAAAATCTCAACAAGATTTTAAATTTAGACAATATTATTCTAAACTTTATATAGAAAGGCAAAGGAACCTAAATAGCTAGAGCAATTTTGAAAAAGAAGAATGAAGTGGCAGGAATCAGTCTGTATGATTTGAAGACTTATACAGCCACAGTAATGAAGACTGTGTGGTATTGTTGGAGGGGGAGACACATCAATCAATGGAACATAACCGAGATCCCTAAAATAGGCATACACAAATCTACCCAAGTAATTTTTGACAAAAGTGCAAAAGCAATTCAATGGAGAAAGGACAGTCTTTTCAACTAATGGGTCTTTGAACAGTTGGACATCCACATGTAAAAAATAGAACCTTGCCCTATGCCTCAGATCTTATACAAAATGAACTGAAAATAAACCACAGACTTAAATGTAAAATGTAAAACTATACAATCTTTTAGAAAAAAAACATAGGAACAAATCTTTGGCATCTATAGGTGGGTACAGAGTTCTTAGACTTGACACCAAAAACACAATCCATAAAACTGATAAATTTGACCTCACTGAAATTAAGAATGTTTGCTCATTGAAAGAGAGGATGAAAAGTTATAGATTGGGAGAAAGAATTCACAAATCACGTATTTAATAAAGAATTAGAACCTCACAACTCAACTGTAAAAACAATAGAAAGTGTCCTTATTATCTCTTATAAAAAAAGAAACTAGGCAAAGACATGAGCAGAAATTTTACCAGGGAGAATACATATACATATGGCAAATAAGCACATGGAAGTTACGTTCAATGTGATTAGCCATTAGGGAAATGCAAATTTTTAAAAACTTCATTAAAAATAGTGACACTACCAAATTCTGGTGAGGATGCAGAGAAACTGGATTACACATATATTGGTGGTGGGAATGTAAAAATGGTGGAGCTACTCTGGAAAACAATTCAGCAGTTTTGAGAAAAACTAAACATAAATTACTATAAAACCTAGCAATTTCACTGTGGGCATTTATTCCAGAAATTTATTCCAGAAGCGAAAACTTGTGTTCACATAAAAACCTGCATTACAATTGTTCATAGCAGCTTTATTCATGATTGCCCAAAACTGGAAACAATCCAGATGTTACTCAACAGGTGAATGGTTAAACTGTGGTACATCTATGCCATGGAATACTACTCAGCAATAGAAAGGAATGAATTATTGACACACTCAACAACTTGGATTAATTGCCAGATAATTATGCTGAGTTCAAAAAGCCAATCTCAAAGGTTATATATATGATTCCATTTATATAACATTCTTGAAATGACAAAAACAGAAATGCAAAACAGATTAAGTGATCACCAGGGGTTAAGGATAGGGAGTGAGGAGTGAGGTGGGGCAGGAGGGAAGTAGGTGTGGTTATAAAAGGGCAACACAGGCATCCTTCTGATGATGGAAATGTTTTGTATCTTGACTGTATTCATATCAAGCCTTGGTTTTGATATCATACTATAGTTTTGTAAGATGCTACAAATGGAGGAGAGTGGTAAAGGATACTGGGATCTTTTTTTTTTTTTTTTTTTTTACAAATGTATGCATTTCTACAGTTATCTAGAAACTAAAAGTTTAATAAAAAAGGAAAAAAAAAGAACAAACCCACAAATCATACTACTTATTTATTGAACACCTGTTGTGCGGCCACACCCTATTTAAGGTAATCTCACGAATGTTATTTCTTATTTAATTTTCATGAATGCCTAAAGATTATACCCATTTCCCAAATAATCTTTCATGAAATACTAATTCTTTGTGACATTAATAGCCTTCCTTGGAGGTACTATGTAAAAGGAAATCTCTAGTCAAGTAGGTTTAAGAAAGACAAAAACAATTTTGTTTTAACTGTAGGATTTTTAAGGTATCTAGTATCTAATGAACTTTATAAATACTCAAAACAAGGCCATCATAGACAGCTCCCTTTAATTTTCCCATGTCTTTAATTTTGGAACCCTAGTTTTCACATGATGCCCATGAACAACTTGTCTGAAGACCCAGTATTCCCTATAATATAACAATAAGTGTTGGGTTATAGTTTTCTTCCAACATCTCCACTGAAGTGAGCTTTTGTGTGTTATTTCAATTTAGGCTATAGATTTACTGTCGTAGGTCTGAGTATACTTCAATCATAGTACAGATGATCCAAACTACTTACCATGTAACAATATAAATAGATCGAAGTACTAATGTAAAGACCAACATTCCATACATGACCTAAATAGGAATGGAAAATGAGGTTAGTATAATAATTATTCTTTGGCAAAGGAAGTCTATTTTGCCTACCAAAATAGCCTTCCCAATTAAATGTAAATATTTATTATCCTTCATTACATTTTAGAGAATAGAATTTTTAAAAATGTGTTAAATCACTAAGTCATGCTAACTTCTGAGGAAAAGTTAAGAGCCTGCTTAACTTTATTAAATAACCAATATCAGAATTCCTATATCAATTTTAATTCTGAATGGATCTTTGAAATTTTAAATATCTGCTGAAACCTGAACAAATGTTGTAATTTTGCCTCATACTCTTTAGCTCCTCTCTTCTCTTTAGCTTTGCTTTCAGCAAATACAGTAATTGTGCTTCCCATTTTACAATATTATAAACCTGAATTCTTTTAACTCTTCTAAATGCCTCTGCATTCATGTGCATCCTCCCCTGGCATTCTTTCTCATCCCTAGTCTCCAAAAAAGGTGCCCACTTCTTGACTAAGGTTAATCCATTTTCCTGTGTTTATTCTATATGTTCCCATATCTTCCTAGCATTGGCTCTTCTTTCTTTTCTGTATTGAGCATTAGATGAGTATTAGTACCTGGAAAATTGAACCTAGTGGGAAAATATGATTTAGCAAATACATATAAAGCCAACAGTTGAGAAAGCACCACCCAGGTCAAGAAGTAAATCCTTGTTAACCCCCCAGAAGTGCTGCATTTGTGTCTTCCCAGTCCAACCCTCTCCCTTCCTTTTTAGAGGAAACCCCTCTCCTGACTTGTATAATAAACATTGTTTTGCTTTTCTTTATATAATTACTAATTTAAAGTAGTCATCTACAAATGCATTCCTAAGTAATTAATAATACTGTTTGCTTTTGAGTTATAATAGAATTTTGATTAAGTTTTATTTTATTACTCTTATTTCTTTTGAGGCAGGGTCTTTTGTCATCTAGGCTGGAGTGTAATGGCATGATCA
This sequence comes from Mandrillus leucophaeus, assembly GCF_000951045.1. Classification (NCBI taxonomy): domain Eukaryota; kingdom Metazoa; phylum Chordata; class Mammalia; order Primates; family Cercopithecidae; genus Mandrillus; species Mandrillus leucophaeus. Next base: position 3,383,813 of record NW_012103810.1, read on the forward strand.
TAGCTCATTGCAGCCTTGATCTCCCAGGCTCAAGCCATCCTCTTGCCTCAGCCTCCCAAGTAGCTGGGTGGGACTAGAGGTGTGCGTAACCATATCCTGGTTAATTTTTTTCTTTTTAGTATAGACGAGGTCTCACTATGTTGCCTAGGCTGGTCTCAATCTTATGTGGATAAGGGTAGAAAAGAAGCTGTGTATATGAATAGCTCTGGGTCTTCTGATGAGATGAAGATGCTACATCTGCTATAACTCTCACCCTGTATCCTTGTATAAAGCTGAGTAAATATAGTATTACATTAAAGCTTATTAGAGTCTCATTGCCAGCTTAAATCCATAACTGCAGCTCAAATGGTGAATAAGACAGGCGTAATCCCTATACTCACAGCAATTACAATCTAGTAAAGGGAGAGATAAGTAACCAGGCAATTGTAATACAGTATTATAACTCTATGGCAGGAACTGTACAGAGTACTTTGTAAAGACATAGGAAGGCCACCTAATCCAGACTTATACAGTAGAAAGTCTTTCTAGAGGGTATGGTGTTTAAAATTTTCTACCTGAAGCTCATGTAGCAGTTACCTTAAAAGAAAGTGGAAGAGAGTTATTGTCATATCTTATATTCCAGAGACAAGGAGGAAAAAAAGATCCTTATAGTATATTGTTGTAATATAGAATAGGAAAAATGGAGTCAGAGACCAGAGGTCAAATCTGGCCTTTCAAGTCATGTTAAGGAGCTGGACTTTATATAACAGTAACAGAGGCTGGGTGTGGTGGCTCACACCTGTAATCCCAGCACTTTAGGAGGCTGAGGCAGGTGGATCACTTGAGGTCAGGAGTTCGAGACCAGCCTGGCCAACATGGTGAAACCCCATCTCTAAAAAAAAAAAAAAAATTAGCCAGGTGTGGTGGCAGATGCATGTAATCCCAGCTACTTGGAAGGCTGAGGCAGGAGAATGGCGTGAACCCAGGAGGAGCTTGCAGTAAGCTGAGATTGCACCACTGCACTGCAGCCTGGGTGACAGAGCAAGACTCTGTCTCAAAAAAATAAATAAATAAATAAATAAATAAATAAATAAATAAAAATAATAATAA
>NW_012103810.1:3384951-3392367 GCF_000951045.1 Mandrillus leucophaeus
AATCCCAGCACTTTGGGAGGCCGAGGTGGGTGGATTACCTGAGGTTAGGAGTTCCAGACCAGCCTGGCCAACATGGTGAAACCCCATCTTTACTAAAAAATACAAAAAATTAGCTGAGCGTGGTGGTGGGTGCCAGTAATCCCAGTTACTTGGGAGGCTGAGGCAGGAGAATTGCTTGAACCCGAGAGGCGGAGGTTGCAGTGAGCCAAGATGGTGCTATTGCACTCCAGCCTGGGCAACAAGAGCAAGACTCCATCTCAAAAAAAACAAAACAAAACAAACAAACAAACAAACAAAAAAGAAAAATAATGGAAAGTCAATGAAGGTTTCACCAATAGATAACATGGTCAGACTCATGTATTAGAAAGATGTCCCTGTTGTGCTGAGTGGAGAATGAGAGGGAGGTGAGACTGACAGGAAACAGATCAATGATAACGTGTTGCAGTAATCTAAATGAGAGATGGAGACCTGAACTAGGGTAATATAGGGGAGATGCAGAGAAGTGAACAGATTAGAGATTTAGGGTTCAGACTAATCATTAATTTGAATGGAAGTTAGAGAGGGGGAAAGACAAGGATGATGGCCTGGTTTATGGCATGGACAGTTAGATGCATGGCAAAATTAATTATTGGATTAGAGAATATATGAAGAGAAGAAAGACTAGGGAGAAAAATGGTGAGTTCACTTCTGCATATACGTTCAGAGTTTGATGTGCCAGTGAGATAGCTAAGTAGAGACATCTAGCAGAAGTTGGATACCTAGGTCTATAGTTTAGAAGAAAAATCAGAGCTGAAGAAATAGAACTGTCAGCATATAGGAGTCAATGGGAATGAATTTCCCAGAGATTTGTTGAGCATACGAAATGATGGATTAGGAAAGAACCTATGCCTTGGCAACATCATGGGACTTTTTCAAATTAACTTTCTTCTCTCCAGAGCACACTTACCCCATACTTTTGATGCTCCCCATTGCTAGTGGCCTACCCAGTATTCATTCCCTCCTTCCAACTATATAGAAACTGATTTTATCTGGCTGGCAGCATGCAAGTTTGATTTCTCAACTTATAGAGGTTTTTTTTTTTTTTTTTTTTTAAGTAAAAAAGATGATAGAATATAGACTTTTCTGGTCCTTTTTATATTTTTTATCTAACAATATGTATATTTTTATAGTGAAATTTTATCTATATTTAATACTTGTTTTCAGTCTCCGGACTCCAAAGGCTATAAAAGTATTATTAGTGTTTTTTCTCTACTACAGCAACTAATAAAAGTTAAATCAGGATAACACAGAGAAGGATGGGCTATAATTTTAGATAGAGTTGTTAGATAAGGCCTTTCTGCTAAGTTAACATTTAAGCAGAGACCTGAATGAGTGAGGATATAAACCATGTAGATAGCTGGGGTACTAGTATCCTAGGCAGTGGTAATAGTGAGTGCCAAAGTCCTAAAGTGAAAACATGCTTATTGTGTTTGAAATATAAAGCAAGACTCACTGTGACTGGAGAGAGTGAAGGAGGGGCAAGTGGAAGGACATCACCCTACCCTAACATGGTTTTTCTTTTTTATAGCAGTTATCACCTTCTAGCAAGTATGTATACTATATAAATTTACTTGTTATATCTATAGTGGATTGTTTCATATCATCCTATAGCACTGTGGTTTTTTTTGTTTTTTGTTTTTTTTTAAATCCTTTCTCAATGGACTAGAGCAACAGAAATCAAACTTGTCTCTTTCCTTGGTCTTTTACTTCCTTCCTTCAGACCCTAGGTAGCCTTTCAATGATCTTTCTATAATGAGAATCTCATCTGGTCATACTGCAGCTTAAAACCCTTTAATGGCTCCTGACTGCTTATAATTTTAAGCATAGTATAAAGGGCTCCTCATGACCTAACCCCTCATCAGTAATCCAAACCCATCTCCTACAGCTAGGGCCAGCCACACCAAATATTTATAGTATACCAATGCTTTTAAAACTTTTCTACGAAATACTCCCAGTAGCAAAGGAAGAATGACTTATTCCTGATGGACAGAGATGGGAGAGGCACACTGAAAACACAAACTTCTTTGAAGTTTCTTATTTCATCCTAAAAATTCATGTGGTCATTGTACTCAATTCTATAACATATTTATCTTTGTTTTAACTTTAAAAAGTTTAATCCCAGCTGAGCACGATGGCACATGCCTGTAATCCCAGCACTTTGGGTTGCCAAGGCAGGCGGATCACATGAGGTCAGCAGTTTGATACCAGCCTGGCCAACATGAAAAAACCCTGTCTCTACTGAAAATACAAAAATTAGGTCAGGAGTGGTGGCTCATGCCTTTAATCCCAGCACTTTGGGAGGCCGAGGTGGGCAGATCACTTTAGGTCAGGAGTTCAAGACCAGCCTGGCCAACATGGCGATACCCCGTTTCTACTAAAAATACAAAAATTAGCCAGGCGTGATGGTGCACACCTGTAGTCCCAGCTACCTGGGAGGCTGAGGCATGAGAATAACGAACCCGGGAGATGGAGGTTCCAGTGAGCCGAGATTGCGCCACTGCACTCCAGCCTGGGTGACAGAGTGAGACTCCGTATCAAAAAACAAAAACAAAAAAAGTTTAATCCCTGCAATATAGTTGAATAAAATAAATGTTATAGGAAAATAGGAATGTTGAGATGCAGTCTGTGATTTTGTAAACACCTCAACACGCTACCACAAATCCCTGGGTGAACTTGTACTCCTGTTTCATGTGCAAGAGTTACCAATTCACACTTCTGTACCTTAACACAGGGGTCCCCATCCCCCAGACTGGTACCCGTCTGCAGCCTTTTAGGAACTGGACTGCACAGCAGGAGGTGAGCTGCAGGCAAGTGAGCATTATCGCCTGAGCTCCGCCTGTTATCAAATCAGCAATGGCATTAGATTCTCATAGGTACACAAACACTATTGTGAACTGCACACACAAGGGATCTAGGTCGTGTGCTCCTTATAAGAATCTAATGCCTGATGATATGAGGTGGAATCCCAAAACCATTCCCTGGCTGTCTGTGGAAAAACTGTCTTCCACAAAATCGGTCTCTGGTGCTAAAAAGGTTGGGGACTGCTGCCTTAACACATGCTTCTCTATAGATGGAATAGCCTTTCTCTACTTCTCTACCTGTGACATCTTGTTCATCTTCAAGACTCTCCTGAAGCCCCTCTATGAGTCATCTAAGTAGACAGAGCATACCCTTGTCTATATTACCACTGCTTTTACATATTTATCACAAGACTTATATACTGCAATTATTTTTTACAAGTCTATATTACTGATTAGATAATGATCTTCTTGAGATTAGTGGCCATATCTTATTTGCCTATGTATACTAATGTTAGTTAACATTTATTGTTTACTATGTGACAAGGGTTTTATATGCATTATTTCATTCAATCCTCAAACTCAGGAGGTTATTACAGAGAGAGTGAAGTTCCATGAGGGCAGGGCTTGTTATTTTATTCACTAGTGTATGTATCTCTTGTGCCTAGTACGGTGCCTGGAACATTGAAGGCACTTAAAAAGGGTTTGTTCAGGCTGGGCACAGTGGCTCACACCTGTAACCCTGCCTGAGCTTCACCAAGGCGGGAGCTGAGGCGAGCAGATTGCTTGAGCTCAGGAGTTTTGAGACCTGCCGGGCAACATGGTAAAACCCATCTCTACAAAAGATGCAAAACAGCCTGTTGTAGTGGTGTGTGCCTGTAATCCCCGCTACTTGGGAGGCTGAGGCGGGAGGACTGCGTGAGCCCAGGAGGTCAAGGCTGTAGTGAGCTGTGATGGAGCCACTGCACTCCAGCCTGAGTGACAGGGCGAGGCTCTATTTAAAAAAAAAAAAGGTGGGGCGATTGTTGAACAATGAGGAAACCAAAGCTTGGAGAGGTTAACTAACTTGTCCAGGGTGTACAGTTAGTAAGTGGAGGAGACTAGATTTTAAATCCAGGTCTGCTTGACTGTATGTAGATCATAAAGTCTTTGCTTTGCTGCCTGTCTGCAAATTCCAGCTCAGAATTTGGTACAGAGAAGGCAGATAGTAGACATCTGTTGAATGAATGAATGTCTTTTACCTTTAGATTACTTATTTGCTTCACCCTAGCATTTCCTTATTTCTTCATTTCTCTATCCTGATTTTTAATCTCTAGGCCTATGACACAAGCCACAGTGGGTATGGATAGACCTAGCTTTCATCCTGCTTCTCTTCTTATCAGTAAATATTACTGCTATACATAGAGAAGAAAATCTTTATTAGTGGAAAAACACATGGATATTGCACTAGGGGTAGTTACTTATTAAGAGTTGTTTTTTATTACATAGTGTCAAATAGTTCTAAAACACAAAATGAAAAATAGATGGTCATAAAACTTGTAAAAATTAACCCAGAATTTCCAAATTTTATATTTTTGTGGTCATTATTTTTCTTTCTTAGTAAAGGCGAACAAGAAGTTCATAAAAACTAAGGTATTTATACAGATTAACTTCATTTATTTATTATTATTTTAAAAGAGATGTTGCCTGGGCTGGAGTGCAGTGGCAAAATCATAGTTCACTGCAGGTTTAAACTCCTGGGCTCAAGGGATCCTCCTGCCTCAGCTTCCCGAGTAACTAGGAATACAGGCATGTCCCACCATGCCTGACTAATTTTTATTTATTTATTTATTTATTTTTTGCTATGTTGCCCAGGTTAGTCTCTAACTTCTGGCTTCAAGCAATCCTCCCACCTCAGCCTCCCAAAGGACTGAGATTATAGGCATAAGCTACTGTGTCTGGCCAACTTTGTTTTTTATACTGTTAATAAAACTTTCTAAATAAAAGAGTAATTACATAATGGCATAATTTCAAGTTACAGTAAACAAGAAAGTGAGGATGTCTTTTTTTTTTGAGACAGAGTCTCATTCTGTTACCCAGGTTGGAGTGCAGTGGTACGATCTCGGCTCACTGCAACCTCTGCCTCCTGGGTTCAAGTAATTCTCCTGCCTCAGCCTCCCAAGTAGTTGGGATTACAGGTGCACACCACCATGCCTGGCTAATTTTTGTATTTTTAGTAGAGATGGGGTTTCACCATGTTGGCCCAGCTGGTTTTGAACTCCTGACCTCAACTGATCCACCCACCTCGGCCTCCCAAAGTGCTGGGATTACAGGTATGAGCCACCACGCCCGGCCGTGAGGATGTCTTTTCTGTAGCATTTATTTTAGTTCATCTACCTGCAACTGACCTGGAGAAAAGCAAGGCATAATAATGTGGTTATAGAATATACTTCAAAAGCTAGGTTCCAGTTAGATGATTATTGTATAGCTTGAATTGTAAAAGTTACAAGAACATTAGTAAATGTTTATATAAGCACAAAATATTTTAAAACTGTGGCACTTCTGAAAAGCGTGCTTATTTATTCATTTTTGTTTGCTAGTTTGTTAAAAGAATGTTGAAAAGGAGTCAGACAAATCTAGGTTATAATCCTGGTTCTCCCCCTTAATAACTGTGTCACCTTAGGGCAATTATTTAATATTTCTGAGCTCATTTTCCTTGAAATGTATATAATAATTCCCAGTTAGTTGGACTGTTGGTGAGATTAGAAGTCTGTGTAGTAGTGAGCATAGTACCAGGCACGTGGCAGCACTCAAAGGCCTGCTTCTTTATTTCACTCTGGTTTCATAATGGCATGCACTTAAATCACCATTTCCTACACTAAAGTTTCCTGTGTCCACTTCCTTCAATGTACATCACCTCCCATGTCAAAAATGCATTAAAATATATTAGGGGGAAAATGTTCAAGGAATTTTCAGTCTGTCTTTTCTAGATGTCATAAAAAGACTTTATGTGTATGTGCATAATGCTTCCTGGTTCTTTCTGCTTATAATAGCAATGTTGCACCTGTATTACTGAATACCAACAGCCAGCTGGACCTGCACATTGGCTATCCCAGGTATATTCCTGTTACCTACACTAAGCTCCTGTAAGCATTTGAGTTTGCAACCTCTCTTAAACACTGAACTTCCTTAGAACATCTACCATTTCATTAAAAAATTTTTTTATCTGCATATCATTTCTTAGACAAGGAAATCACAAAGCAGCCATGTATCGTTAAACAATCTAATGTGTAATAATTTACAAAAAATTACCTGATGGAATATCGGCTCTTTTACCTTAAGGTAAACCTGCAAAATATTAGAAAAAACACGTGAATGAAGTACATTATGAAGGGAAGAAAAACCAATTCCAACTACTCTGCAAATCCCAAACCTCTTCTGCTTCCCCCATCTTACTCAGACTTGAATCCAGCCATGTAAAAGCAATCAGATCAAGTGGCATGCCACAAGAAGGCTGGGAGCTACAGGAGGATTTCCTTAGTGCTAGCCCTGTTATGGTGAGCAGAATGTTTTAGATCTGTTGTGGACCACTGCAAACTCTGCATCAGTATCAAGGAGGGATAAGGATACATGGATACTCATGAGGAGTGAAGAAGTTATGTTGACAATCCCCGTAACAGATCTGTTCTACAACAGAGAGAACACCGGACGTAGAGATAGGAGTAAATTTCAACCTTTGCCACTTACTTGCTACAGGCCTTGGACAAGTTAACTAAAAGAGGCATCCTTCCTCATCTGGATAATGAACAATAATAGTGGTGAGGAATGATAAGCTAAAATACCTGAAAGTGTCTAGCATACAGTAGGGGCTCAGTAAGTGAAGACATTTAAAACAAATTTCTTGTGCTTTCTTATGCTTCCAGAAATCTCTAACTCACCTTTCTAGATGCATTCGCAGTTACACAAACCCTAGTTGTAGGTTCCAATGTCATGTGGATGATTAAGCTCAATGCCTAGTTAAGATTTAACATGTATGTATTGCCCTATAGGAGCACAATTTTTAAATGATATGGTACAGGGGAATCAAAATTCAAGTCATAACCCTGCCATGACTCTCATCACTTGCAAGATACAGTTCAAATTTCTTAGCCTTTCTGTTTGGTCTCACTATTGTCTTCTTGTCTCCTCCTCATCCAAGTCTCCAGAAAGTACTGTGCTTCCTACAATGTGCTAGTTTCACACTTCTGTATTTTTAAACATGCCGCTCTTTACTTTGTTCAGAAATCCTCCTCTACTCATTAATCATCTTTTAGGACTCAACTCAAACTATACCTCCTTCTTGAAGCCTTTTCTGATCCTTTCTCTACACAGCAGAAGCAACCAGTCACCCTCCTTTCTACCATTACTCTTCATGTATAAACTTTGTGGCATTTAATAGTTTGTTTTTTCTCCCTACAAGACTATGATATTTCTGATACTAAGTACTAGATTTAGATATTTCTATATCCTTATTTAATGTAGCAATCCCATAAAATTTTATATAATTTTATTATTTGGCTACAAAATTTCTACCCTCAGTACAAAAAAAAAGAAAAAAAAA
>NW_012103810.1:3395117-3396419 GCF_000951045.1 Mandrillus leucophaeus
AGGAGTTTTGAGACCTGCCGGGCAACATGGTAAAACCCATCTCTACAAAAGATGCAAAACAGCCTGTTGTAGTGGTGTGTGCCTGTAATCCCCGCTACTTGGGAGGCTGAGGCGGGAGGACTGCGTGAGCCCAGGAGGTCAAGGCTGTAGTGAGCTGTGATGGAGCCACTGCACTCCAGCCTGAGTGACAGGGCGAGGCTCTATTTAAAAAAAAAAAAGGTGGGGCGATTGTTGAACAATGAGGAAACCAAAGCTTGGAGAGGTTAACTAAATTGTCCAGGGTGTACAGTTAGTAAGTGGAGGAGACTAGATTTTAAATCCAGGTCTGCTTGACTGTATGTAGATCATAAAGTCTTTGCTTTGCTGCCTGTCTGCAAATTCCAGCTCAGAATTTGGTACAGAGAAGGCAGATAGTAGACATCTGTTGAATGAATGAATGTCTTTTACCTTTAGATTACTTATTTGCTTCACCCTAGCATTTCCTTATTTCTTCATTTCTCTATCCTGATTTTTAATCTCTAGGCCTATGACACAAGCCACAGTGGGTATGGATAGACCTAGCTTTCATCCTGCTTCTCTTCTTATCAGTAAATATTACTGCTATACATAGAGAAGAAAATCTTTATTAGTGGAAAAACACATGGATATTGCACTAGGGGTAGTTACTTATTAAGAGTTGTTTTTTATTACATAGTGTCAAATAGTTCTAAAACACAAAATGAAAAATAGATGGTCATAAAACTTGTAAAAATTAACCCAGAATTTCCAAATTTTATATTTTTGTGGTCATTATTTTTCTTTCTTAGTAAAGGCGAACAAGAAGTTCATAAAAACTAAGGTATTTATACAGATTAACTTCATTTATTTATTATTATTTTAAAAGAGATGTTGCCTGGGCTGGAGTGCAGTGGCAAAATCATAGTTCACTGCAGGTTTAAACTCCTGGGCTCAAGGGATCCTCCTGCCTCAGCTTCCCGAGTAACTAGGAATACAGGCATGTCCCACCATGCCTGACTAATTTTTATTTATTTATTTATTTATTTTTTGCTATGTTGCCCAGGTTAGTCTCTAACTTCTGGCTTCAAGCAATCCTCCCACCTCAGCCTCCCAAAGGACTGAGATTATAGGCATAAGCTACTGTGTCTGGCCAACTTTGTTTTTTATACTGTTAATAAAACTTTCTAAATAAAAGAGTAATTACATAATGGCATAATTTCAAGTTACAGTAAACAAGAAAGTGAGGATGTCTTTTTTTTTTGAGACAGAGTCTCATTCTGTTACCCAGGTTGGAGTGCAGTGGTA
>NW_012103810.1:3401919-3442697 GCF_000951045.1 Mandrillus leucophaeus
CGTGTGGCTATTTTTTTTGTATTTTTAGTAGAGACGGGGTTTCACCGTGTTAGCCAGGATGGTCTCGATCTCCTGACCTCGTGATCCACCCGCCTTGGCCTCCCAAAGTGCTGGGATTACAGGTGTGAGTCACCGCGCCCGGCCTTAAAGACATTTTTTAAAGCAAATAATTATGGAGTCCTTCCTATGTGTTAGGTATTGATTTTCACAACTAACATAAAATATATACTATTTTCTTCATTTAACAGATAAAGGGAACTAAGGCTGAGAGAGATTAAGTAATTTGCAAGGTCCCAAAGTTTTTAAGTAACCTGGATCCAAACTTAAATCTGACTTCAAAGTCTGTCTCTCTCACCAATTCTCTATATAAACTTGATTGGCCAGGCAAGTCACTGACAATCTCTAGACTTGATTCTCTTCTTTCATATCATAACAAGACTTCATTTCACCTCTGAAATTCTACAATTCTTTCATGATTAACCAGTATGTAGTTGATATGGTTTGGCTGTATGCCCACCGAAAATCTCATCTTGAATTGTAATTTGAATTGTAATCCCTGCGTGTTGGGGAAGGGACTTTGTGGGAGGTGAACAGATCATGGGGGTGGTTCTCCCATGCCCTATGCTGTTCTCATCATAGTGAGTGAGTTCTCATGAGATCTGATGATTTTATAAGGAGCTTCTTCCCCCTTCACTCTGCACTTCTTTCTCCTGCCACCATGCGAAGAAGGATGTGTTTGCTTCACCTTCCACGATGATTGTTAAGTTTCCGGAGGTCTCCCCAGCCGTGCGGAACTGTGAGTCAATTAAACTTCTTTCCTTTATAAATTATCCAGTCTTGGGTATTTCTTTATAGCAGCATGAGAATGGACTAATACAGTAGTTTAGGCAAAGTAATGTGGAAACGAGTAAATAGTGCATATGTGCCCTTTCAGCCTCCTATTCAACATCTCAGCTAACTGAAATCTAGCTTCTGCCTCCATCAATTTACTACTGACAGCATCCTCATTAAGGTTACCTGGTCTTCCAAATGAAAATTTCTATTAGCTCTCAATCTTCATTGTACTCATCCTTTCAGAGGCAACTGTTCTTCCATTTTTCGCTTCTAGAAATCTTTGTACTCCATGACATCAGGCTCTCTTAGCTTTCTTACATCCCTGATTGCTTGTTCTCAGTCTCTTTTGCTAGCTCTATTTCTTCCACCTAGTCCTCAAATGTAAGTATTTCATTAGGTTGTACTTCTAGTCTTTGTCTGTTTTGAGACAGGGTCTCACTCTGTCATCCAGGCCAGAGTGCAGTGGCACAATCATGGCTCACTGAAGCCTTGACCTCCTGGGCTGAAGTGATCCTCTCACCTCAGCTTCCTGAGTAGCTGGGACTACAGGTGCATGCCATCATATCCAGCTAATTTTAAAAAAATGTTTTTTAGAGACAAAGTCTCACTATGTTGCCCAGCTGGTCTTGAACTCCTGGGCTTAAGCAGTCCTCCCATCATGGCCTCCCAAAGTGCTGGGATTACAGGTGTGAGCCACTGTGCCTGGCCCCTTTGTCATCTTAATGGCCCATGCTACTTTTTCAGGTCATCTATTCTCACATTTTTGTACTAACTATACCCTGACAATTCTCAAATCTACATCTTTAGTCCAGCCTAACTGTTAAGCCTCAGATGTCAGTAATGTCAGGCACCTCAATCTTAACACATTTCATATTGAATTTATCTCTACCCCTACCCCATGGTGCAAACCTACTCATTATCTATCCTGTAAAAGCTGTTCATCCTCCAAGTTTCCTGTTTTGATTAAAGACATACTATCTATCCTGACAACCAGACCAGGAGTCATTCTAGACAACTCATTTTTACTCTACTTTCACCCCCTCTACTATGACGTGGGTCACATATCCTGCAGTTTGTTATTTATGACTGTTTCTTTTCAACCCCACAGCTATATTACTTTCACCTAAGTCTCATATCTTACTAAAGCAAATACAAAAGTCCCTGGGTCTAGCCTCATACTCCTGTAATCCAGCCTCCATAACCACAGCAATCTTTCTAAAACACATATCTGATTACATCTTCCCTTTAAACCAGTAATTGGCTCCACACTACCTTTTTCTTTTCTTTTCTTTTCGAGACAGAGTCTCACTCTGTCGCCTAGGCTGCAGTGGAGTGGCAAGATCTCAGCTCACAGCAGCCTCTGCCTCCTGGGTTCAAGCAATTCTCCCACCTCAGCCTCCTGAGTAGGTGGGATTACAGGGGCATGCCACCATGCCCGGCTAATTTTTCCATTTTTAGTAGAGACAGGGTTTCACCATATTGGCCAGGCTGGTCATGAACTCCTGACCTCAAGGTGATCCACCAGCTTCGGCCTCCCAAAGTGCTGGGATTACAGGAGTGAGCCACCATGCCTAACTGCTCCACACTACTTCGAGGATAAAAATTTGAACTCTTAAACAAAGCGTACAAGGGTATTTATAATCTGACGTCTGTCTAATTCACTAGACTCATTCACTGCTCTTCAATTACCATATGTTCCAGCCATATTAAATCTTGCCCAATTCTACCAGTGGTGTTGATTTAATGAGACAATAAAGATAAAGTACATGGTTACAATATCTGGCATAAAGTAAGTGATTAAAAATGGTAGTTCACTATGTTGTTTCAAAGTTCTCTGCCTATGAACAAACAATACTGCTATCTACAAATGCTTCACCACACTCTTGCCCAGGGGCCTGATGAGCTCCTAATCATCAGCTAAATTCTAGTTCAGGTGCCTCCTCTTGAAAGCTTTCCTTGACCCATGCATGAAGCCTTGATTGAACCTCCTTTATCTCATCACCATAGAAGTAGTTTTTACCCCTATTATTACAGTTATTATCTTTTGATGAATTCTTTGTGTACATGCCTAAAATCTCTAATAGAATGAGCTCCTCACAGATAGCAACTGCTTTTTTTTTTTTATCATTTCTGTATTTCTAGTGCCTGACATGGTAAGTTTTCAATAAATGTTTTTTGAAATAAATATTTTCATAATATAAAATGCAATTTACTTGAGGAAAAAAAGCATTAATGTAGGATTAGAAGTGACTAGCTATCTCAACTTACTAGGGAAAAGTTAACCATTGAAACAGTCACATTAGGACCAATGGAGCAGAGCCAATCTCTCATTTTTAACAAATAGGAGCTAATATGTCCATCTATGAGAAAAATTAATTTTTCCCTATTGCTACTAATATTTGCTTTTTTCTTTTCCCCTTTAAAAACTAAACAGAGTTTTAAAAGTATTTCAATTACAGTGAGAAGTAACATTTAAACAGGGAACAAGGGAGCAATATTTGTCAGTGTGATATTCTCGTTTTGTTTAGCAAGATTGCAGTTTGACAGCATGAAGCAAATACTGGAAGTAAAATATGCCAAACTCTATAAATGGTGAATTTACATGCTTAATCTGTTAGAAACAAAATATGACTTACTGTGGTTACTATTAAACTGAATAGAACTAAGGTAAAAAGCAGATGGTAGTTTACTGAGTTCTTGATCTTGAAACATTCAAACCTTGAAAAAAAGAGAAAGAAACTTTTAAAAGAATATATAAGTAGGAACATAAATAGAATGCTGCTTTACCACTTGCCTGTATCTCTCGATGATCGAGTGATACCCATCATTTCTTTCCACTCGTAGTCTTAGAAAACCTGCACTGCCTATTATCCTCTAAGAGGCTGGAAGGAGTAGGAGTAGACATATGACTTAAGCTGGGACAATGAAAGGCTCTTGCCTGAAAGTCTGGAGTTTGGGAGGGAGAGACTGAATCAATTCAGTATAGAGAGTCAGCTGGGCGCGGTGACCCACGCCTGTAATCCTAGTACTTCCGTAGGCCAATGCAGGAGGATCACTTGAGCGCAAGAGTTTGAGACCAGCCTGGGCAACAAATTGAGACCCTGTCTCTACAAAAAATAAAATAATTAATGGGCATGGTGGTGCATGCCTGTAGTCCCAGCTACTCGGGAGGCTAAGGTGGGAGGAGAGCTTGAGTCTGGGAGATAGAGGGTCTGGATGACAGAGCAAGACCCTGTCTCAAAAAAAAAAAAAAAAAGTCTAGAGAGTCAAAGTCATATGGACTCAAGGTCTGAGGCTGATATTTGGGGGCAGCCAAATTGAATGAAGAAGTAGATGAATGAGCAGAAGTAATCTGCAGGAAGTGAAAAATATAGCAGATACAAAGAAGTGAAGCCATGTGGAGAGGAAGGAATGGCAAAAAGAAGGAAGGGGGAAGAACCTGCCCTTCTAGTTCTAGTAAGGTGGGGCTGTACTTCCTGCTATTGGGTCCCATATAATTTCCTCATATCCTTACAATAAATAAATAATCTCTCCTAATTCAAGCTAGCTTGAATAGGTTTCTATATCTTGCAACTAATGATTCCTAAGGAACATTATTGGAGAAAATACCAGTCTATTATAATTGTCTCTTTCCTTATCCATCTCCTCAACTAGCCTGAGAATTCCTTGTGTGCAGGAATAAATTTTATTTTTTTCATATATCTAGCACAAAGATAATGCTTAACACATACGAGGTATCTGGTAAATATGCAAATATGAACAGACAATTGGCCATCAGTGAGTATCCAATCCAACCTTTGAGGACTGTGACTTGGTATAGGCAGCAAGAGTGTTCTCTCAGTTTACTATTGGCTGTGGGAATTGGACCAACTCTTATTTTCTTGTCTGTAAGGAAAGGTGGTTAGAAGAGGCACTTTCTAAGATCTCTTTTACCTTTAAATTTTGCGACTTGGATAATGATGAAAATATTAGGTGAAGTATTAGTTTTTACTTTTAAACTCTATTATTCCAAATTTTAAAGCAAGTTATCTATTAAGAAACCAAGGTCTTTAGGAGGCCTGGCTTGTATTTATTACCATGGTTATTTCACTTTATTACATATAGTCACTTTCTTATCTGTCCCCTTCCTCAGACAATGAGTTCCTTGACTCTGTATATACAGAGTCTAGGATCATGCCTAAAATAAAGGAGGTTTTCCAGTACATGTTTCACAAATGAACAAGCACACAGAAGGCAAGACAGATTTAAAAATCATTAGAGGCCGGGTGCGGTGGCTCACGCCTGTAATTCCAGCACTTTGGGAGACTGAGGCGGGAAGATTGCTTGAGGTCAGGAGTTTGAGACCAACCTGGGCAACATGGCGAAATCCCGTCTCTACAAAAATTCAAAAATTAGCCGGGCATGGTGGAGCACACTTGTAGTCCCAGCTACTTGGGAGGCTAGGTAGGAGGATGACTTGAGCCTGGGATGAGGAGGTTGCAGTGAGCCAAGATCATGCCAATGCACTCCAGCCTGGGTGAGAGCCAGACCTCATATCAAAAAAGAAAAAAAGCAATACTATTGAAAATAGCATCCTACCCATGAAAAACAGAGGGTTAAATTTCACAAAGATCTATTCACTTAAAATCACAAAACGTCACTGAGATAAATTAAAGGAACCTAAATAAATGGAGAAATATACCACAGTCATGGTTTGGGAGACTTAGTATTGTTAAGATAGTAATTTTCCTCAAGCTGGTCTATAGAGTCGAAGAAATTACAGTCAATCTTCCAGCAGACTATTTTGTAAAAATTGACAAGCTGACTCTAAAATTTATGTGGAAATGCAAAGGGCCTAAAATTTCCAAAGCTACACAGAAAAAGAACAAAACTGGAGGACTTACTCAGTAACTGACTTCAAGATTTACAATAAAGCTACAGTAACTACACAGTATGAGGATACACACAGTGATCAATAAAACAGAATCGAGAAAAATGTCAAGATAATTTAATGCAGAAAGAATAATCTCAAAGATGGTTCTGGAACAACCAGATACTGGTAAAAAAAAAAATATGATCTTTGACAAAACTAACTCAAAATGGATCATGGACCTAAATGTAAAATAAAGTTGTAAAACTTCTAGAAAAAATAAACAAATAAACAAAATATCTTTGATCCTGGGAAGGCAAAGATCTATTAGGACACAAAAACACTATTCATAAACATTTAAAAAATAAATTGGATTTCATAACAATTTAAAACTTCTGTTCTCCAAGAGACATTAATTGAGAAGACAATTCACAGACTGGAAAAAATACTTAAAATACAAATATCTGACAGTACTTGAACCCAAAATACATAAAGAATTTTTACAATTTAAAAAGAAAAAAAAGCTAGTTTATAAAAATGGGGGCTGGGTGTAGTGGCTCATGCCTGTAATCCCAGCACTTTGGGAGGCCGAGGCAGGCAGATCACAAGGTCAAGAGATTGACACCATCCTGGCCAACATGGTGAAACCCCGTCTCTACTAAAAATACAAAAATTAGCTGGGGGTGGTGGTGGGCACCTGTTGTCCCAGCTACTTGGGAGGCTGAGGCAGAAGAATCACTTGAACCCGGGAGGCGGAGCTTGCAGTGAACTGAGATCATGCCACTGCACTCCAGAATGGCAACAGAGCGAGACTCCATCTCAAAAAAAAAAAAAAAGGAAAAAGGTTTGAATGGATAGTTCTCAATATAACATATACAAATGGACGATTAGAATATAAAAAGATGCACATCATTAGTCACTAAGACAATACAAATTAAAACACCACAGAGATAGTATATCATACTCACTAGAATGACCAAAATAAAAAAGACTGATAATACCAAGTCTTGGCAAGGATATGGAGCAAATGGAATTTTCATATATTGCCAGTAGAACCATAATAAGGTGCAATTAAATTGAAAAACAGTTTGGCAGTTTCCTATAAAGTAACACATATACTTACCATACAACACAGAAATTCCACTTCTAGTTATATAACCAAGAGAAATGAAGTCATATATCCATACAAAGACTTGTTAACAGGTGTACATAGTCCTTTTATTCATAGTAGCCCCAAACTGGCAACAACCTTAATGTTCAACATTGGTAAACAGTATAAAATAGACTACTACTAATGATGTATGTAACAACATAGATGAATGTATTCATCAGAAGTAATTGGCAAATTAGTGCCCTCAAAAAATATTACACTGAATAAAAGAAGCTAGTTACAAAAGAGTACATATGGTATAATTTCTTTTATATAAAATTCCAGAGCAGACAAACTAATCTATAACTATAGAAAGGAGATCAGTGGTGGTCTGGAGGCCAGGGTAGGGGTCAGTATTAACTGTAATGGGTCAGAAAAGAATGTTCTAAAGTGATAGAAATGTTCTGTTTCTCTTTCTTGCCATAAGGGTAATGGGTACATACGAGTATACATTTGTCAAGACTCATCAAACCATACACTTAAACTGAGTGCATTTAATTCCATGTAAACTATGTGTCAATACAGTGGATTAAAAATTATTTCACCCCTTTCATTGCCTTCTATGTGTCACTTACAGCGTACTACAGCAGGGTCTTTCTGAATGGGGGAATATGAGCGTAAACAGATACTGCAGAAGATTGCCGAGGAAAGATTAGAATCAAGAGACATACTTTTTGAGAAACAAAAGCTTTGCCAATAAGTTTGTTTTTATAAACAATTAAATCATTTATTTTAATCTTCATGGGGAATTTATAAGTACTATAACCTCCACTTTTACAAATGAAGGAACAAAGATTAAGTGACTTAAGCTCATTCAGTTACTAAATATCAGAGCTGAAAATTGAACTACAGTATCAGTATCCTTGTCTTCTAAGTAATATCTGCTGTTCCCTAGCATTAAAACTGTTTTTTCTTTCTTTCCCTCTTTCTTTCTTTCCTTCCTTTTTTTTTTTTTTGAGACAGGGTCTTGCTCTATCCCCTAGACTAGAGTGCAGTGGTGGCACAATCATAGCTCATTGCAACCTCGACCTCCTGGGGCTCAGGCAATCCTCCTGCCTTAGCCTCCTGTGTAGCTGGGACCACAGGTGTGCACCATCATGTGAGCTAATTGTTTAATTTTTTTGTAGTGACAGGGTCTCACTATACTGCCCAGGCTGGTCTTGAACTCCTGGGCTCAAGCAATACTCCTGCCTTGGCCTTCCAAAGTGCTGTTATTACAGATGTGAGCAACTGTGCCCGGCTCCTAGCACTAATACTTAAGAGTTCCTTGTACCCATTATATGATGGTTATCTGATTCAATATAGTCATAATTGCTAGCTCAAGAATATCTTCTCCTAAAGAAATATAAACATCAGAATAGTTTTTAAAATATGTTATTAAAGGAGTTTACCTTATTTTTTTAGAACAAGGTGATAAACTATGGATCAAGGCCAATCTCTTGGCCTGAGCCTGTTTTTTTGTTAGTTTGGTATTGTTTTTTGTTTTTCTTGAGACAGGGTCTCCCTCTGTTGCCCAGGCTGAAGTGCAGTGGCACAATCATGGTTCACTGCAGCCTCAACCTCCTGGGCCCACGTGATTCTCCCACCTCAGCCTCCCAAGTAGCTGGGATTATAGGCATACACTACCATGCCTGGCTAATTTTTTAATTTTTGTAGAGATGAGGCCTCCGTATGTTGCCTAGGCTTATCTTGAACTCCTGGGCTCAAGCGATCCTCCCACCTTGGCCTCCAAAAGTGTTGGGATTACATGTGTGAGCACTGTGCCCAGCTAAACCTGTTTTTTAAAATAAAATTTTACTGGAACAAATGAGTCATATTCATTTATTTACATATTATATGTGGCAGCTTCCAAGCTACAGCAGCAGAGTTGAAGAGCTGCAACAGAGACTCCTGTCCCACAAAGCCTAAAATATTTACCATCTGGCCCTTTACAGAAAAAGTTTTCTGATCCCCGTTCTACATCTTTTTTTTATGGGGGGACAGGGTCTCACTCTGTCACCCAAGCTAGAGTGTAGTGGTGCCATCTCAGCTCACTGCAGCCTCTGCCTCCTGGATTCAAGCGATTCTCCCACCTCAGCCTCTCAAGTAGCTGGGACTACAGACACACATCACCACACCTGGTTAATTTTTTGTATTTTTACTAGAGACAGGTTTTCACCATGTTGGCCAGGTTGCTGTTCTATATCTTCGTACCTAACTTCGAAATAGGGCTTGATGCCATATGGGTCATAGCAGCTAGATGGGCATTCTTACTTTTATTGTTTCTAGATAAAGATCAGTCTTAGTAAAGGTAAGAGCCAATAGTGATATAGTTGGTTATAGCTAACTAAAAATAAAAGAAAAAAAACCTTTCAATTACTTTAGTGTATACCATTAACTTTGAGAGAGGTATCAGGAAGTAGAAGTCAGATATGAACTGCTTTAAATTGTGGCTCCACCACTTAAAAGTGTCTCAGGATCCTTAGGGTGTTGCTTTTCTAGCTGGAAACCTCTGTGGCTGGTGGCACCTTTGCCAGAGTTTTGTTCTGGCCCACTGGGCTCATTCTGCCCACTCGGTCTGGCAGGCTGCACTTGGCTCATGCTAACAGCCTGGATCCCATGCCTGCTAAGGGGAAGCCAGACATGGAGCAGTGAGAGGTGTGTGAATGGGCAAGCTTGGGGTCTGATCACTGTGCACAGCCAGGCACACTGGCTGTTGTAGCAGGGCGGGCAGCTTCAGAAGCCAGCAAAGGCACTGTCTCCATGTAAGCCTGTGGTTTGATCAGATACACCATAAGCATCTTCCACTGTGGGCACCCACATCTGGACAAGGGGAATGCTTGGTGCCTGGAAACTTGGAGATGCCAGAAACCACCAAGCCCCAAAAAGGGTGTCACAGCCCTGGCTCACAGAGCCCCTAGGTCTGGGCTCTCCGAAGCGCCACGGCTCTTCTCTCCTTCTCATCGCCTGCAACGTGGCAAGTGTGGGAGAGGGATATGTTTCAGCCCTGTTTGTGTTACATCTCTTTCAGTCCACCATTTGGCAGGTCCTCAGTTCTTGTCCTGCATCCAGGAAGAATGAGGTATGTGGACAACTGAAGGATAAGCAAGGTGGAGAGGAGCTTTATTGAGTGACAGAACAGTTCTTGGGAGACCCAAAGTGGGTAGCTCCTATCTGCAGGCAGGTCATCCCAACGAATGTCCAGCTCTCAGTGGAGAGGAGACCCAGAGTGGGTAGCTCCTATCCACAGGTGGATTCTCCAGTCATCTGTGTGAGTCTGGCTGGGTCTGGGGTTTTTATGGGCTTAGAAGGGAGGAAGTGAGTTCTGACTGATCCATAGACGGCCATGGGAGGGCTCGGAAAAAGCACTATAAGTTATCACTGTGGGCCACAGACTCCACCTGTAACTGACAGCCTGGCCTCCAGGCTTCAGGCCGTCCCCGGCTTGAAGGCATAGCTTCACTGGGGACTGCCCCTTGCTGCCCAGGAGCCTGTCTGCCTCCTGCCGCCATCAATGTATGGCCCAATTGCCCAGGCTGTTCTTGCAGAGGGGTGCCTGCAGGCCCATGCCAAGCTGCCCTCGTTCCCCACCTCGGCCTCCCTCCAATGCTTGTTGGTGCCCAAAGTCCAGAGGGGGCTGAGGTGGCAGGGGGCTGGCATGTCAGCACCACCCCAAGCACATGCACACCTTGCCAGGTTATGATAGCACCTGGCCTTGGTCACAGCTTTGCTCTGTCCTGGAGTGGGTGCTGGGAGCGGAGAGAGGCCAGGCAGTGGGAGCAGGCACTTTCAAGCCTGCAGGGGCAAGGGGCTTCCTGGAACTCCAAGAGCACAGGGATGCCCAGGTCCAGAGCTGTGGCTGGGCAGCTGCAGCTGTGCCCAGGAGTGTGGGGCTCCTGCCCCACTGACTCAGTAGGGGACGGGGTTCCCACCTGTTTCCTGCCCCCGCCAGCTCTGCCTCCCCTGCTGCAGCCAGCATCTTTGCAGTGGCTGCTCTAACTGGGCTGCTGCTGCCCTCAAAAGCCTTGTTACTAGGGCCTGACTCAGCCATGTGGGTCCCTACATAAGCTAGTAATTTTTTTCCCCTCCAAACACATATTCTTAACATACTTGTCCAACGTTTAAAGAAGGCTGATGCTGCAGGATAATGGGTGAAGGCGGCTTTCCTCTCATGTTCCCAGTGACTTAGCTAGAGCCCAAACCTGCATACCCTAACTTACTCAAATAGAAGACCTATAGCTAACCTCACCCACCCTCCTTAGAAGGCACATTATTTGATCATGCAGTACAGGAAGGGTCCCACTTCCACACTTCTTCCACATACCCAGGCAGCCTATCAAAGTGTTCTCCCAACCTCTCCTTGAGAGGAATTATGATCATTGTAATTTTCTCCATCATGATATATTTCCAGGGATATTTCAGTGTTCCTTAGAGACTGTTTACCTGGACAGTGGCCTGGCTGGTATGCTTTTAAATCAAGCTCTGTTTTTGTCCATAGACAAGTTACTACATTTCTCTGTGCTTTACTTCCTTGTCTATAAAATGGGGACAATACCCATTTATCTTGCATAGTTGTTGAGAATTAGAGATGGCATTATACAGTGCCTAGCACAGTACAAAGTAGATAAATATTGGCATTTATTAATGTTACTATCATAATCATTTTTATCTTACAAGATTGATTTTTTCCCTGACATTCAGAAAATGCAAATTAACTTGATAATAAAGTAAACAGAATATAATACAGTAAGAGAACTTTGGATTGGGAATGGCCTGTAAACTGTTTCCATATTTGTAAATAATCAATCAAAATAAGTATATTCTTGAGAGCATTTAGTCTACCTTAGAATAAGAAAACAAGTGTCTATTTAAAAGATAACTTCAAACAAAAAGGAGATTAAGTTGACACGATCACTATACAACTAGAAGTGTACCTCACTTTTCTGGTAAGCTTCTTGTTAAACTATATTGTAGAATACAGAAACTTTATCTGAAAACTTTTATGGCATAATATGAAAATCTTTATCTAAATTTGTACACATTATTCACTTGGGAAAGGCAAATTATGTAATTTAAGCTATTTAGATTCTATCTAAATTGGCTACAGGGTTTTGAGATCACAAAAGTTAATAAACAACATTATTATAACTTCCCAGAAATTATACTCTATTTAAAATTTATAATCTTCTACACTATTATAATATTCTAGTAAAATAAATGTATCAGTTATATTAATTCACTATGAGGTAAATATAAATTTTTAAATATATCAAACAATGAAATTTTAAAAGTACTTACATGCAGTACACAAATATGCAACAGCTGTATATCATTGGGAGTTCATCCAGTAGCTGTAAGAAACAAAGAAAGATAACAGGCTTGAATATCATGGAGCAGCAATTATTATGCAAATCAAAATAAGATATCAAAATGATTAAGATTTTCAGCTCTTAGATTAGGTACAGAGGCTCACACCTGTAATCCCAGCACTCTGGGAGGCCAAGGTTGGAAGATCGCTTGAACTTGGGAGTTTGAGATCGGCCAGAGTAACACAGTAATACCCTGTCTCTACAAAAACTTTAAAAAAAAAAAAATGAGCAGGGCATGGTAGTGGCATGTGCCTGTAGTCCCAGCTACTTGGGAGGCTGAGGCAAAAGATCGCTTGAGCCTGAGAGGTCGAGGCTGCAGTGAGCCATGATTGCACCACTGTACTCCAGCCGGGCAACACAGCAAGATCCTGTCTCAAAAAAACAAACAAACAAAAAAAGGTTTCAGCTCTTATTTCATTTCTTTTACTAATTCTTTTTATGTATTTATCATCAAATTTACTCTGAGTATGTGTGTGTAGTTTACTGTTTTTGAACAAACAAGGTTATTATCCAAGTGTCCTAATGTACATACCTAAGCAGGGTACCTGACTCACTATTCCTGGAGGGCAGGCTTGTCATTGCGCTGCTCATATCATCTGGTATTACAAACTATGATATTGCACCTCCAGAAAAAAATGATGTCCATCATCTGTAGGTCCATAGGTCCTATCAGTATTCTTTTGCATTTCCATCCTTCCTATATCACCTTAAATGGATAAAGTGACTACTAACATACATAAGAAGAGGTATTAATGGCCAGGGAAATAATTTTATTAATCCAACTAAAGTATATCTTTGAGAAATAACATTTACTATTATTATTAGCAGTGATAATAATAGTAGTAATAATAATTACAGCCATTATGTGTTAAACTGCAAACTAGACACTAAGCTAGGTGTTGTAGATACCAATCTTACAGAGTTTATTTATCACTAGATATACATTTAATTAATTCTTTAATTAATAAAATGTCCACTATGTGCCAAGTAATGTGTTAAGAGCTGAGGATACAATTATAAGACACAGTTACTGCCTTCAAGGAGTTCACATTCTAATTAGAGGTTAAGGGAATGAAAGCATAGAGTAAGGATTCCAACAAAAGGAGCACACAAAAGCCAAAGAAAATGATGGCAGGAATGAAATGAAATGGGGTGGTGAAGAAAGGCATTCTAGGAAGTAGGAAGAGAGCTTATGTAAAGTGAATGATGTATTCTGGTAAATTATCAGAATTATGAAAATAATAGCATTTGTGCAAGTTAACTATTTTTAGTCATTATTTATTTATTTATTTATTTTTGAGACAGAGTCTTGCTCTGTCACCCAGGCTGGAGTGCAATGGCACGATCTCAGCTTGAATGAGGTCTGTGGATTACATGTAGTAATAAATCAATGTTAATTATTGATTTTGTTGGTAGTATTGTGGTTATGTAGGTGAGTTTTTTTTTTTTAAGACATAACTTACATACCATAAAATTCACCCCTTTTTTTTCCACCCCTTCATACAACAGTAAAAATTTATATCCCTTCCCTCCTTCACTAATTAAGTTTCAACAATGTTCGGCTTTCAGTTCTTCACATTTCTTTCCTACCACAAGACCTTTGCATATGCTGTTTCTTCTACTTAAGCTTCTCCTCTTCCCCCAGTCCCCCTTTACCTTAATCACTTCTGGATATTTTTCAGGTTTCATTGTATGTGCCACTCTTTCACCCTAAGGATCCTGAGATACTTTTAAGTGGTGGAGCCACAATTTAAAGCAGTTCATATCTGACTTCTACTTCCTAATACCTCTCTCAAAGTTAATGGTACACACTAAAGTAATTGAAAGATTTTTTTCTTTTTAGTAAGCTATAACCAACTATATCACTGATAGCTGTTACTTTTACTAAGACTGATCTTTATCCAGAAACAATAAAAGTAAGAATGCCACCTAGCTGCTATGACCCATATGGTGTCAAGCCCTATTTCAAAGTTAAGTAAGAAGATGTAGAACAGCAGCCTGGCCAACATGGTGAAAACCTGTTCCATCTACCTTTTTGCAGAAATTGACAAGCTGATCCTAAAATTCATATGAAAATGCAAGGGACCCAGAGTAGCTAAAACAATCTCAATAAAGAACAACAAACTTGGAATACTCACACTCTCCAATTTCAAAACTTACTACAAATCTGCAGTAATCAAGGCTATGTGGTAATAGCATAAGAATAGATATATAAGTCAATAGAATAGAATTGAGAGCTGATAAAATCACACATTTATGACCAGTTGATTTTCAGTCAGAGTGTTAAGACAACTTAATAAGGAAAGAACAGTCTTTTCAACAAATGGTTTTGGGACAATTAGATATCCAAGTACTAAAGAATGAAGCCAGACCCCTACCTCACACCACATAAATAATTAACTCAAAATTGACCAAGACCTAAATGTAAGACCTATACTCTTAGACAAAAACACAGATAGAAATCTTCACGACCTTGGATTAGGCAATAGTTTTTTAGCTATGATACCAAAAACATAAGCAACAAAAGGAAAAAAAACACACACACACACAGATAAAATGCACTTCAGTAGAACTGAAAACTTTTTTTTTGCATCAAAGGACACTACTAAGAAAGTGAAAAGATGCGACAGGCCATCCATGCTCTAAGCCTGGCAAGGGTCTGCTTGCCTGTGTCCCACATGGTAGAACTCGGCATCTGTAGGGGGCCTGCTAGGGGCAGGAAGGGAGTAGCACCCAACCCTGAGCTGGGTGCTCATGCTTCCCTGGAGCTGGGTGGAGGAGCTGAGGGTGTGGACAGGCATGAGGTATGGACATGTCCGTCCCTTTGAGGACCAAGATCATGACCACCACAGAGCGAGCACCCCCGGGGTTCTCAGATAAAAAGTCTGACAGCCACCGAGGCTCACCAGGCTACTGCAGCAGTCCCAGCAGAAGCAGGGCCAGGCTGAAGCAGTGACACCACAGACTTCGGGCATAGGGGGTATCTCAAGGCTGCTATAACAAGTCACCATAAACGCAGTGATGCAAAATGGCACAAGCTGATGACAGTTGTGGAGGTCAGAAGTCCAGAATGGCTCTCACCAGGCTGAAATCAAGGGGCCAACTTCAGGGGAATCTGTTTCCTGCCTTTCCTGGTTTGAGAGGCCCCATCATGGCTGTCACCTGGGCAGCTGCTCTGCTCCACAGGCCTGGCCTCACTTATGGGGCTTCAAGAACAGTGCCTAGATCGTCTGAGAGCCTGTGGCATCACTGTCATGACAAAGGAACATTTGGGATGCACTGGAAGCCCAGAAGTCCAGAGATGGAGATAGGAACCATCAGTTACTATGGGGCACCTTGGGGGTCCCACACACACCACTGTGGGTGTCAGACCCTCAGATTGTTGCCACTTTGGGAAGGGGTCAGCAGTTTGCAAAGGACTCTGGACAGCAGTAGGGAGCAGCAATGACACAAGGGTTCCCCCCCAACCCCTGACACTGTTCAGACCTTCACCCCCGGCACATGGAGGAGGTGTCGTGCCCCTGCTTCAGGAAGCCTCGAGGGAGACACATGCACCCTCAGAATTCCCAGTTGGGGGCTCCTCACTGGAGGGCACTGGCAGAAACTGGTGTCAGAAAACAGCAGCACAGAGCGGATCTGGAACAGATCAGGGTATCACAGAAAAGATGCTTCATAAGATGTGTTTTGATGAGGATATTTAAATAAGTGTAATTTAATTGATGTTAAAAAAAAAAAAAAGAAAGTGAAAAGAAAAGTCACAGAAGAAAATAGTTGCAAATCATATCTGTATCCAGAGGCTAGTATGTAGAATATAGAATACAGAAAGAAGTCTTACAACTCAATAAGAAAAATACAACTACAGCTATTTTAACAATAGGTAAAGGATATCAGTAGACATTTCTACTATGAAGATATACAAATGGTGTCAATAAGCACATGAAAAGATGTTTAACATTAGTCATTAAGGAAATGCAAATCAAAGTCACAATGGGAGAAACTACTTCATACCCACAAGATGGCTATACTAAAAAGATAAACAGTAACAAGTATTGGCAATGATATGGAGAAGCTGCTGGTGGGGATGTAAATGGTGCAGCCACTTTGAAAAACAGCCTGGCAGCTCCTCAAAAGGTTAAATGACCCAGCAATTCCACTCCTAAGTATTGGTCTAAGAAAACTGAAAACATACATCCACAATGAGGGAAACTAAAAATATTTCACCCCCAAATATATTTCTTTCATATATTTTGGGACAGCGATTCAGAGGGACTAGAAACCAAAGAACAGCTAAAAAGCTGTCTTTTCTAGAGGAGATGTGCATCTGTAGAGGAAATAAAGTCAAGTAAATAACAGATGCAAACAGGCTTTCTTTGAACCACCCTCCACCCCTTCATCTGGATCTAGGAAAGATTAACTGAGAATCTGACACCTTTAAAGGTCTGACAGAAATATTTACCAAAGGCTACCATCTGTTCTTTCTGAGAGCTGCTACCCATGAAGTTTCATCCATATAACAAGGCTGCCTTTGCTAGCCAGGCCTTTCCTCTTCTCTCCCTCTTATAACCTGTCTTGCTACCATAACCTGTTTTGCCAGGCTCCAAGCCCCTATTCTTTGTGTGACCTCAAGATGGTATAAAAGTATCAATCTTCTGACCATTTGAGTTTTTCATATTTTGTATGCCATGCCCATACACATGTTAATAAGACCTGTATGCCCTTTTTCTTGTTAATCAATCAATCATCGTTTTTTTTTTTTTTTTTTTAGATGGAGTCTTGCTCTATCACCAGGAGGAGTGCAGTGGTGCAATCTTGGCTCACTGCAATCTCTGCCTCCTGGGTTCAAGTGATTCTCCTGCCTCAGCCTCCCCAGTAGCTGGGACTGCGGGCGCATGCCACCACACCCAGCTAATGTTTATATTTTTAGTAGGGACAGGGTTCCACCATGTTGGCCAGGATGGTCTTGATCTCTTGACCTCATGATCTACCCACCTCGGCCTCCCAAAGTGCTGGGATTACAGGCATGAGCCATCGTGCTTGGCCTATCAGTTTGTTTTATAGACTCAAATCATTGAGCCTTTGGGGAAAAACGTAAACTTTCCTACAACACAACTTGTACACAAAAGTTCACAGCAACATTATTCATAATACTTAAAACATGGGAACAACCTAAATTTCCATTAATTGATAAGTGGATAAATGAATGTGGTATATCCATACAATGTAATATTATTTAGGTAAAAAAATTAAGTACTTCTTGCTACAGCATGGATGAACTGTGTGAAAACATGCTAAGTTAAAGAAACCAGACATAAAAGGCCACACATTATATGATTCCATTGATATGAAATGTCCAGAATGGGCAAATCTATACAGGAAGACAGTGATTGTCAGGGGTCGTTGGAGGGAGTAATAGGGAGTGGCTGCTAATGGGCATGGTTTTCTCTTTGGGATGATGAAATGTTGTGGGATTAGATAGTGGCAATGGCTCCACAATCTGTGAACATACATAAAACTACTGACTTGTACACTTCAAAAGGGTGAATTTTTACTGTTGTATGATGGGGTGAAAAAAAAGGGTGAACTTTATGGTATATAAGTTATACCTTAAAAAAGAAAACTCACCTACATATCTACAATACTACCAACAAAATCAATAATTAACATTTATTTATTACTACACATAATCTGCAGACCTCATTCAAGTTTAAGTGCCTCAATATCATAAATACAAACATGAACACACACACACACGTACACTGTATTTAGTTGTCAGGTCTTTTTATCTCCTTTTATCTAGAACACTTCATCAGTCTTTGAATTTTATGACTATCATACTTTTGAAGATGATAGGCCAGATGTTTTATATAATGTCCTTCAATTTGGTTTTGTCTGATGTTTTCATAATATTAAATTTAGATTACACATCTTTGGCAAGAGTATCAGAGAAGTAATGATATTTTTCTTGTTACTGCATCCTACTAGGTGGCATATGTAAACCAAAAATAAAGTTCTAAGCCCTCCAACTGACTAGATGGACAGCTCTTGGCCAAGGGGACCCCAGAGAAACATGAAAACTGAATTTTTAGCCATGATGAAAGGAGGTCCAACATGCCTTGTTACAATCCTCACCCTTTTGGAGTTTAGGCATAACTGCCCAGGATTAAGGTTAAAACAGAGATCATAAGACTGACAAAACAGATTTTGGCAATAAACAGTCATTACCAAATTATAATCATGGTAAGAGGTGCAAGGTAGCCATGCAAGCTAAGAGTTAAGTTACACCCTGCAAACCATAAGATCTTATTAAACAGGTTTCTTTCCTTAACCCGCTATAATGTGGCTTACTTTTCAACCTGACTTTAGTATAGCATCACATGACAAGGAAATCAAAGGAACCCCTGAGACTGTATTGTCCTGAGATAGGAATAATATAGGGTGGAGAAGAAATTCCAGGCAGCAATTTCCTATGACTTAGAGTCTTTGGGCTGGTAAGATCCTGAAAAACAGGGTGTGAACCAAGCTGGCTAAGACCGATTGGATCCAACATGTCACTGGATTTGACCTAGGTTTCACCTAGGACCTCATTATGTGCTCATTAACATACTAAATCACAAACCCAGCAGCATGCTGAAACAGGTCAGGGTCACTGGTCTCGTTGTCTAATGTGTTATCCAAGCTCGTAGTCTCACAACCAAGAAAATTAAGGAGTATGGACACAAAGAATCAGGTTGGAGCAAAATTTTAATAAGCAAAAGAAGAAAAGCTGAATTCAAAAGCTTTCATAAGAAACTGCTCTCATGTCTGTGTTTGAGGAATTTATCTATAAAACTGTGTGCATAACTCCCCTTTATCTATGTAGTTATGGGTATGTCTCTAGATAAGCATTAAATGAATTTTTTTTGTTTGTATAATTGTGGGTTTGTTTAAAGTAAGCCCTCCTCCTCCCTGTGCAAGTTTCCATGGAGCTCACTGTGTACATGTCTGAAAGGGGGAGGACACTTCCTGGGTGCTCGCTAATCATACAAAGAACAAAGGGCTTCTATGTTGGACTTTTCCTGCCTTGCCTGCTTATCTGTGGCTTATCTGTGCAGGTGCACTGTAGCTGAGATTTTTTCAGGCAGGCACCTTATACAGTCTGAGTTTTTCTCCAAGCTGCACTATCTTGCCTGTAGCTGTTGATTTTTCCAGCAGGCAGCTTTTCTGAGGACCAGCCTTAACTGTTTACCTAATTTTTCCTTTTCTTCTCCCTCACTATGACAGTTCCAGGAATACCTATATTTGATATAAAAATGGGTGGCACCACAGTTCTGATGAATCTCTACCTTTTCCCAGGAATTTTCATGAATATTCCATTCCTTGGTTAGAGAAACACATAAAGGTAGCAGCCCCAAACCCCACTGCATGACATTCTCTCAAGTACATCTACACTCCTTTTTCTTACCTTTTTTCTTTGCAATAAATTTCTTTACTTTTATTATTTTTCGACTTGTCCTTGAATTCATTCTTGTGACGGTATCAAGAGCCTAGACATTGGCTAGGATAGAGGTCCACTGGTGTTTGGGGACTTCCCCCAGTCCACCAGTATCACACCATGCCATGGTCACTAATACTGGCTCAGAATAAGCCTTTAAAAAATATTTGACAGGCTGGGCGCAGTGGCTCACGCCTGTAATCCCAGCTCTTTGGGAGGCCAGGCGGGTGGATCACCTTAGGTCAGGAGTTCAAGACCAGCTTGGCCAATGTGGTGAAACCCCGTCTCTACTAAAAATACAAAAATTAGCGAGGTGTGGTGGCGGGCGCCTATAACCCCAGCTACTCAGGAGGCTCAGGCAGGAGAATGGCTTGAACCTGGGAGGCAGAGGTTGCAGTGAGCCGAGATCACGCCACTGCACTCCAGTGTCGCTCTGGGCAACAGAGTGAGACTCCATCTCAAAAAAAAAAATAATAAGCCGGGCATGGTGGTGCACGCCTGTAACCCTAGCTACTCGGGAGGCTGAGGCAGGAGAATCACTTGAACCTGGGAGGCAGAGGTTACCATAAGCCAAGATCGCACCACTGCATGCCAGCCTAAGCGACAAAGGCGAAACTCCATCTCAAAAAATAATAATAATAAAAATTAAAAATAATAATATAAAATAAAAATATTTGACAAGGTTTAGTTTTTCCATTAACACATATAATTTTGATTTGTCCCATTAGTGATGATTAGGTTGCTTGATTAAGGTGTTTCCCACTAGGCTTCTCCACTGTAAAGGTATTCTTTCTCCTCTTTTTAAGTACTTGGTGGAAAGGTACTTTGAAACTATATAAATATACTCTTCAACATCAAACTTTTTCTTCATTTATTTATACTCATGCATTATTTCATTTAATACATCATTTATTATCTTAGAATGGACTCAGATTTCCCATATTACTCATCGGGTTATAACTATTATAACCTGTTACCATTTATTTTGATGCTCAAATTGTCCCAGATTTGGCCAGCAGGAACCCCTTCAGGTTGGCTTCAGTGTCCTTTTGACATATTCCCATAATTTTTTAAGCCTTTCCATTTTTTCTGGCATAAAAAGATGATCTAGGCTGATATTGTCCTTTTTTTTTTTTCTGCCCCAGCCCTTGGAATCAGCCCTGGTTCCTTTTAAAGAATGATTTTTAGAAAACAAGATCTGGATGCTAGATATATTCTTTGGCTTTGAAGTTCCCCATTCCCAGATCCTCTCATGGACAGAGCTTGAGAATGTATGTACATATGTGTGTATTAAAATATTTAAGTATGTATACATATATACAAAATACATATGCATATCACATATTTTCATATCTATATGTCTATTACATATGTATGTATTGAACATATGAGTTTGCACTGTTAACTCCAATTTCAATTTGTCACCACAGAGTTCATTCTAGTTTTCATCTTTTCCATGTTTGCGACTTTGTTCTCTAACAGTAAGAAACCTGGCTCCCATTCTCCTTAGTATATTTATTTGATTAATTACCCTGTATGCAACATGGCTTCCATTGCTACGTCTCCTTTTCCCAAGCAATGCCCTTCTCACTCAATTTAGGCTCCAACACTAGGTGCTGGGCTGCTGCTGCACCTCCACTTAGAAGGCCTCTCGACTCTGCTTATGCTCTCAGATCCTACAGTGGGCCACTCTGCCATGTAGAAGTCACCCTCACCTTCCCAGGGTACCAAAACATGGCACAAAGCTGTCCCCACTATGTGGCACTCTCCCCATCCCACTCAGATTCCAACCACATGTCAAATGACCTCCCCAGTGTGTGAGGACACCCTCCTTATTCTGCACTGAGCTGTCCCCTTTGCATGGATACTTCTTCAACCCTGGTCTCTAATACCCTGTCCCTGGGCTGCCTTGATGTGCAAATACCCTCTTCACTCCTAATTAGGCTCTGACACCCTACACTGGACTATCCCCCTATGTTGACACTCTCTTTAACTGGCTCAGGTCCCAGTGTTCTGTGATGGATAGTCCCCACCCCATGTGGCTATCCTATAAGCCACACTCAGGTTTTGACACTCCAATGTGGCTACTGAGCACTTGAAATAAGCCTAATCTTAACTAAAAATATATTGCAGGTATAAAATATAACCAGATTTAAGAATACGAAATACTTTATTCATAATTTTTTATATTGATTACATATATATAATATTTTAGATATACTGGGTTAAATAAAATATATTATTATTATTATTCGAGACGGAGTCTCGCTCTGTCGTCAGGCTGGAGTGCAATGGCGCGATCTTGGCTCAGTGCGATTTCTGCCTCCCAGGTTCAAGAGATTCTCCTGCCTCAGCTTCCCGGGTAGCTGGGATTACAGACGCACACCACCACACCCAGCTAATTTTTGTATTTTTAGTAGAGACGGGGTTTCACCATGTTGGCCAGGATGGTCTCGATCTCCTGACCTCGTGATCCACCCACCTTGGCCTCTCAAAGTGCTGGGATTACAGGCGTGAGCCACCATGCCTGGCCAAATAAAATATACTATTATTTTCACCCATTTCTGTGTAGTTTTTTTCAATGTAGCTACTAGAAAAATTTAAATTACAAATGTAGCTCAGATTTTATTTGTTCTACTGTTCTAGAAGTTTCTGGATTAGTGATGGGAAATCAAGAGATCAAAAGACTAAGGACTTGACGACATATATGCCCTCCTCTGAGTAAGGATGGAAACTAAAAATCCTTGGCTAGCTCTGCAGGGGTGTCCAATCTTTTGGCTTCCCAGAGTCACACATAAAATTAACACTAATGGCCGGGTGCGGTGGCTCATGCCTGTAATCCCAGCATTTTGGGAGGCTGAGGCAGGCGGATCACCCGAGGTCAGGAGTTCGAGACCAGCCTGGCCAACATGGTGAAACCCCATCTCTACTAAAAATCCAAAAAATTAGCCGGGCTTGGTGGTGGGTGCATGTAGTCCTAGCTACTTGGGAGGCTGAGGCAGGAGAATTGCTTGAACCTGACAGGCAGAGGTTGCAATGAGCCGAGATCGCACCACTGCACTCCAGCCTGGGCAATAAGAGCAAAACTTCGACTCAAAAAAATGAAAAATAAAAATAAAAATAGGCCGGGTGCGGTGGCTCAAACCTCTAATCCCAGCACTTTGGGAGGCCGAGACGGGCAGATCACGAGGTCAGGAGATCGAGACCATCCTGGCTAACACGGTGAAACCCCGTCTCTACTAAAAAAAAAAAAAACTAGCCGGGCGAGGTGGCGGGCACCTGTAGTCCCAGCTACTCGGGAGGCTGAGGCAGGAGAATGGCGTAAACCCGGGAGGCAGAGCTTGCAGTGAGTCGAGATCCGGCCACTGCACTCCAGCCTGGGCGACAGAGCTAGACTCCGTCTCAAAAAAAATAAATAAAATAAATAAATAAATTAATTAATAAATTGCAAAAAGACCTCATAATGTTTTTAGAAAGTTTACAAATTTGTGTTGGGCTGCATTCAAAGCCATCCTGGGTCACATGTGGCTCACAGGTTGGACAAGCTTGCTCTAAAGTCTTGCTACCTAGAGAGACTCAGACCATTCAAATGGATGCCATAGAAACATGAAAGAATGCAGGTATCTCAGAATAAGAATGTATTGTTCTGGTGAACTGATTGTGTCTTTTTAAGATGTCCCCATGTGACTGCTCTCTAATGCTGCTCTCAATTGTATATGCCTGCACAGAGATGGTCAAAAAGCCCTATACTATTTATACTTGTTTTCTTTATGGACTCACCTGCTTATTTCTTTACTTCACTTAGTTTGGATCCTCAGACTTGAAGTAAAAAAAACTCCAGAGATTACAAATCCCATCTTTTAGCCATAGTTATGTGCTTTTTTCTCAAATCTGAAGTACTTCTGAATTAAGAGAAATAAGCATTTGTCAATTTCATCATTACTAACCTGCATTTCATATTTCAGAGTCATGTGGAAGCACCAGGATCCCATTCCTACCACTGAAATTAAACAAATGAAACAAAATTAGCATGAAATTCTTTGTGCGTGGCCAGAGTGACCTGAGAAGACAATAAGACATTTCAAAGCATTGAGTTAAGGATAATGAAGTTTATAAAATCTAGTGGCAAGATATAGCTGACTCTTGAGTAAGTGCTATCATTGATGAAATTTTGGTGTAGAAAAGAAGTACTATGTAAGTTCTCTTAAATTCCCTCCTACTAAGTGACTTACTAGACTAACAATATTCCATTGTTTCTGTAAAATGTATTATCTGATGCTCAGGATAAGTTTTAATGCACGTAGCTGGTTAGCTACTCCTTTGCACTTCTGTCCCAAATGGCTAAGGTATATGCTTAGTAAGAGCTGGTCAGTTTGTTCCTGAACTTGTTGATGCCATTGTGTTTGCTTATCAAAACTATGACTGCAAAAAGAGTTGTTGCTTCTCCAAGAACTATTTAAAATGCTTAAAGTAGACTCAATAAAAATGAGTTGCTGGCCAGGCGCGGTGGCTTGCGCCTGTAATCCCAGCACTTTGGGAGGTTGAGGCGGGTGGACCACGTGAGGTCAGGAGTTTAAGACCAGCCTGGCCAACATGGCGAAACCTCGTCCCTACTAAAAATTTAAAAATTAGCTGGGCGTGGTGGCAGGCCCCTGTAATACCAGCTACTTGGGAGGCTGAGGTAAGAGAATCGTTTGAACCCAGAAGAAGGAGGTTGCAGTGAGCTGAGACTGTGCCACTGCACTCCAGCCTGGGCAACAAGAGCAAAACTCCGTCTCAAAAAAAAAACAAAAGGTGGAACGCATGAACTGGACACTCGAGCAAGCAGCTACTGACTACGTAAAAAAAAAAAAAAAAAAAAAAAAAGGTGCTAATAAAAATCATTGTTGAATTAGTTGTGGTTGGATATCTGTTACAGACTGGGAAAATAGTAAAAATCTAAAAAGATTCTGTAGGCAGGGCACAGTGGCTCAGGCTTGTAATCCCAGCACTTTGGGAGGCTAAGGCCTGAGGATCACTGGAAGTCAGGAGTTCAAGACCAGCCTGGGCAACACAGTGAGACTTTATCTCTATTAATACATAAAATAATAATAATAAAATTAAAAAATAAAAAGATTCTGTGTTCATGTCCTAAGTTCTTCCCAAGTGCCTCCATTTTAAATGAACTATTTTCATTTTAGGGTTTTATAAAATGTTTGGTTTTTAAAGCAAAAAAGAGTAAGTAGAACTAAAATTAGGGTCTCTCATTCAATGGTCATGCCGTATGTTAAATAATTGTCAAAGATTATATACAACAAAAATAAAACCTCAGGCCCAGCGCAGTGGTTCACACCTGTAATCCCAGCACTTTGGAGGCCGAGGCAGACAGATCACCTGAGGTCAGGAGTTCGAGATCAGCCTGATCAACATGGTGAAACCCCATCTCTACTAAAAATACAAAAATTAGCCAGGCATGGTGATACACACCTGTAGTCCCAGCTACTTGGGAGGCTGAGGCAGGAGGATTGCTTAAACCTGGGAAATGGAGGTTGCAGTGAGCTGAGATTGTGCCACTGCACTCCAGCCTGGGTGATAGAGTGAGACTCCATCTCAAAAATAAAAAAACAAAAATTAATACAAATTAAAAATTAAACTTCATGTATATATGTAGTCAATAATTCTGTGCTTCAATATATCAAAGGTTTAATATCCAAAATTTAAAAAATTCTATGCTTCAACTTAAAAAAATTAACTGACCAAGTATCAGCCCCTATGACATCTAATAAAGCTTTTTTCTCTGATTCAGTTTAGTTCAGAATTTACTGAGTGCATCCTATTTGCCAAATTCAGTTATATAGAAGCTGAGGTACAAAGATAAGATCCAGTCATTGGCCTTAATGAAACATATAGTCTAATGGAAGAGACAGGCAGATAAACAGACAGTGCCTGTACATGGAGATATGCGTTGAGTACCATGGAAGCACAGAGAAGGAACGCTTGTGAAGGAAATCCAAGAATGCAAGAATGATGGTACAGATTAAACTTAAGGATACATAGGACTTAGCCCAACAAATGTAGTAAGTAGGGGTGTCATTAAATAACTTGTATGACACCACCTGAGAAAAATTTCAAACTATATGTTATTCTTGCCTTTAAAAAAGTCACTATATAGATTGTAATTTTTATTCCTCAAAATGAAATGAGGGAAATAAGATAGTTATTGCACTCATCTCATTAGAGAAATAAGGAAGTGGGGTGGTTCGTGTCTCTTTTCCCAAAAAAGTAATTAGAAGGTACAAAGGTAGGTAAATTATTCAATGTAAAAGGAAAAAAATAAAAACCTTTAAGTTATTTAAAGTCACACAATAACAATATATTATGAAGTAAAAAAAAAAAGTGAGATGGGATGATTATTCATCTTGGTAGAATGGCCACTTTATCATGCCTTACTCAAGGACTGTTTTAATCAAAACGTTTTCAAAGTGTTCTCTTGATACTGTTAAATTATATAGCATTAAAGGTCTGATTTTTTCCCCCTGCTTTTGCTCACAGAGCCATTAAACGTCTGACTTTTTAGAGATCTCTACAATTTATTTCCTTTCAACAATCTGGGTAACACATAAAAAAGTATTCTGATAGAAAACTATTCTGGTGGCTACTCAGAGGTTTCAAATTGCTTTCAGGAAAGGGTAGCACTAGGTTTATTCCTCTTTTTCTTTGTTATTTTCTATTCTTTTAAAAAAAGTACTCTCCTGCAACTGACATTTCCAGACATTTAGAGTCCAAAAACATGTAACAGAACAGCATTTTTATTTTGCTCCTTTAAAGCAAACCACCAAGTTTTGCTGAAGTTTATCAGGTTTCTTGAGATACAATTCACATAAAATTAATTCAAAGTATAGAACTGAATTGTTTTCAGTATATTCAGACTTGTGCAAACATCACCTCAAGCTAATTTTAGAACATTTTCATCACCCCTAAAAGAAAGCCTATACCCATTAGCAATCATTTTCCATTTTCTCTCAACCTCTCCAGCCCTGGGCAATCAATCTACTTTGTCTCTACAGATTTGCCTACTGGGGACATTACATCTAAGTGGAATCATATATCATGTAGTCTTTTATGTCTAGCTTCTCTCCCTTAAGCAGAATGGTTCCAAGGTTCATTTATGTCAACACATGCATCAGTGATTCATCCTTTTTATGGATGAATAATAATATTCCATTATATGAACATACCATATTTTACTTATCCATTCATCAGGTGATGGACATTGCTATGTACTGAATGTTTGTATGCCCACCTCCCCCACTCCCCAGTTCATATGTTGAAGCTCTAACTCCTAATGTGATGGTATCTGGAGGTGAGACCTTTGGGAGTTAATTAGGTTTAGATGAGGTCATGTAGGGGTGGGGTCCCCAGGATGGGATTAGTGCCCTTATAAGAGGAAGATACTGAAGCTTGCTTCTTCTCTTTCCACAGCACAAACAGAGGGAAGGCCATGTGAGACACAGCAAGAAAGTGACAGTCTGCAAGCTAGGAAGGAGACGTTTTTTGGTTTTGGTTCCTCACCAGGAACCAAATTAAATGCTACCTTGATCTTGGACTTCCAAGCCGCTAGAACTGTGAGAAATAAATGCGTGTTGTTTAAGCCACCCAGTCTATGGTATTTTGTTATGGCAGCCCGAGCTAAAAAATACATTTAGGTTGTTTCTACATTTACACTATTATGAATAGTGCTGCTGTGAACACTCATATACAAGTTTTTATGTGGACATATTTTTTTATTTCATTCATTCATATACACTTTGGAGTGAAATTTCTGGGTCACATGGTTTAGTATTTTGAGGAAGTGTTTTTCAGAGTGTCTGTACCATCTTATATTCCTATCAGCAATATACTAATTTCTCCACATCTTGCCAATATTTATCACTGGCTGTCTTTGTGATTACAGCCATCCTAGTGGATGTGAAGTGGTATTTCATTATGATTTTGATAAGTATTTACTTAACGAGGACCCCATTTGTTTTCAATAAATATCTACTGTGTACTTAATGCTCCAAGCATTTCCGCTGGGATAAGTGAGTGTACAAGAGGAATATGGTTCCTGTCTCAGAACTTTAAACAAACCATTAAAAATACAAAAAGGGGGCCAGGTATGGTGAGTCACACCTATAATCCCAGGACTTTGGGAGGCCAAGGTGGGTAGATCCTTTGAGCTCAGGAGTTTGAGACCAGCCTGGGCAACACAGAGAAACTTTGTCTCTACAAAGCATACAGAAGGTTAACTGGGCGTGATGGCATAGTCCTGTAGTCACAGCTACTTGGGAGACTGAAAGGTGGGAGGATCACTTGAGTCTGGGAGGTCAAGGCTGCACTGAGCCATGATTCTGCCACTGCACTCCAGCCTGGGTGACAGAGTGAAATCTTGTCAAAAAACAAACAAACAAACAAAAACCAACCAAACAAACAAAAAAAACATCAAAAAGGGGAGTTATAGAGCTATGGGAATCTATGCAAAGATAATGTTATTACCTTGTCTAGGGGGTCAAAAGAGGGCTGTCTGAGGAAGTAACACTTAAGCTAGAATTTGAAGAAAAAATTAACCAGATGAAATAATTTTTTAAAAAATGAGATCATTCTATGTAGAAGAATCATCTAGAATAAAGACGAAGTTAGTGCATTCAAAGAACTAAAAGAGCTTGGCTTAAACCATGAACAACTTGGGTATAGGGATCCAATGATGAAACTGGCATGCATGGTTTATAGAAACTAGATTAAGAAGAACTTTTAGGCTGGGCGTGGTAGCTCACACCTTTAATCCCAGCACTTTGGGAGGCCAAGGCGGGCGGATCACCCGAGGTCGGGAGTTTGAGACCAGCCTGATCAACATGGTGAAACCCCGTCTCTACTAAAAATACAAAATTAGCCGGGCGTGGTGGTGCAAGCCTGTAATCCCAGCTACTCGAGAGGCTGAGGCAGGAGAATCGCTTGAACCTGGGTGGCAGAGGTTACAGTGAGCCAAGATCGCGCCATTTGCGCTCCAGCCTGGCTCTTGCGAAACTCCACCTCAAAAAAAAAAAAAAAAAAGAAGAACTTCTAAAGCCATGTTAAAATCTGATTCTGATTCAGATTTGGACTTTATCCTAAGGAGAAAGTACAGTTGTTAAAAAATGACACATACACATACACATAGGAATTGACATAATCACTTTTGCATTTTAAAAATATCACTCAGGTTACAAGGTAGGAAAATGTCTAAAGACTAGTTTTCCAATTTTAATATCAAAAATACTTTAAAGCAACCCCATATATGTATATTTGTACACTGTATACACACTGTGGTGCTAAGATACTATACATATTTTAAAACATATAAAATATAAATTTTTAAAAAATGAGGTAAATAAGTAACTATACACAAATAGAAGTTTTTGTCTTGTTTTGTTTTTTGTGACAGAGTCTCACTCTGTCACCCAGGCTGGAATGCAGTGGCGCAATCTTGGCTCACTGCAACCTCCACCTCCCAGGTTCAAGCAATTCTCCTGCTTCAGCCTCCTGAGTAGCTGGGATTACAGGCACCCACTACCACGCCCAGCTAATTTTTTTGTATTTTTAGTAGAGAAAGGGTTTCGCCATGTTGGCCAGGCTGGTCTTGAACTCCTGACCTCAAGTAATCCACCCATCTCGGCCTCCCAAAGTGCTGGGATTACAGGTGTGAGCCACTGCACCCAGCCACAAATAGAAGTTAAAGAGTTTTCTTCCTGCATCCCAAAAGATTTTTCTCACTCCCTGTAGTGTGTGCATTCTATTTTAACTGCTAGCTTAAATAATGAATAAACTCCTTGCAAGGCATATATGGAGCTTCATAATCTGGCTCCGCTGATTTCTTCCACTGTAGCTTGTAGTTCAGTCACAGCTGATTGCCTTTGGTCTCTAATCTCACACCATTAACTCTAGTCTGCTTTGCCTTTGCTCATCCTGTGCTCATTCTGTCACTTCTGCCTGGAATACTTACTCTTTCCATTGTTCAGTCCCACTTGTCCCCAGCCTATCTCTCTGTTCATTGAAATATTATGCAACTTCGTGGCTGGGTGCGGTGGCTCCAGCCTGTAATCCCAGCACTTTGGGAGGCCAAGGTGGGCAGATCACTTGAGGTCAGGAGTTTGAGACCAGCGTAGCCAACATGGTGAAACCCTGTCACTACTAAAAATACAAAAATTAGCCGGGCGTGGTGACAGGCACCTGTAATTGCAGCTACTTGGGAGGCTGAGGCAGGAGAATCACTTAACCTGGGAGGCAGAGGTTGCAATGAGTTGAGATAGATTGCATCACTGCACTCCAGCCTGGGTGACAGAATGAGACTCTGTCTTAAAAAAAAAAAAAAGAAATCTTAGGCAACTTCTACAGCCATTTTATTGTTTGCTTTTTGTTTCTTTCAACTTTTTCTTTTGAAGTAATTTCAAACTTACAGAAATGTTGAAAGAACAGTATAGTGGCCGGGCACAGTGGCTCACACCTGTAATCCCAGTACTTTGAGAGGCCAAGGTGGGCAGATCACGAGGTCAGGAGTTCGAGACCAGCCTGGCCAACTTAGTGAAACCCCATCTCTATTAAAAATACAAAAATTAGCTGGGTGTCTGGGCGTTGGGGCAGGCGCCTGTAGTACCAGCTACTCAGGAGGCTGAGGCAGGAGAATCCCTTGAACTTGGGAGGCGGAGGTTGTAGTGCCACTGCACTCCAGCCTAGGTGACAGAGCCAAAAAAAAAAAAAAAAAAAGAATAGTATAGTGAATTCTTGTATATGTTCTACATATTGGTTCAGATTCACCAATTTTTATCATCTGGCTAATTTTCATATATATGTGTGTGTGTGTGTGTGTATATATATATAATATTTTTCTGAACATTTATGAGTAAATTGATATATCATATCCTTTTACCCCTTAATACTTCAGTGTGTATCCTAGATTCATTTTAATGTCATCTCCTAAGTCAAATCTTTCTCTGCTTCCTCTCCAGTTAAGTCTACTATACAAAGCATCCAAGAAATAATGTTTGACAAGGCCAGTAGTTATCAGCTTTTGGATCATACTGTTTTGCCCATACAGCTTTTAAAATGCTAGGCCAGTCCAGAAGCTTCTCATTCAGTGGGTGCCCTGGTACATGTATTTTAAAGGGCTGTCAATGACTGTTGCCCATGAAGACCCAAAGATCACTGTTGGATTCTAAGGTTCATAAAAGGCATAGTCTAGGTCTCCATGGTTCCCTATCACCAGAAACTAGCCCAGTGCCAGGCATATAGAGAACACTTATTAGGTATTCGCTGAATGGCTGATTTTTTTTTCTTCTCCTTTGATAATCCACTATTTCACAAGAAATAGGGCAGGAGGAGAGAAGGAAGGGGGAGAAATAAAAGCAGGTACCTGAAATTAGCTTTCTGAAGTGAACCAGATGGGGGAAACCCAGTCATGTCTCCACATTTAACAAGAAATCAAGGGAGAATTCAGAAAGCAATTTTGGTCACTTTCTCTCTAGTCAAAGATGAACTCAAATGTTCTCCAGACACATTAAAACACTGGAAAGAAAAGAAGACCAAGAGGATCAAAATGGCTATTGTGAGCCTCTTAAAATATTTCATCATTGTGACTATATCCACTTCAAGGGAACACTATGATGTGTTTTAATGGTGGAGGGGAGAGTAAAAAAACGCTTCTAGCTATAAAAATCAGCAAGACACAAAAGTAAAGGAGCAATAAAAATATCCCACCAAAGTTAGCAATTGCTGCATAATTTATTTCTGTTAAGATTTTTATTTATGAATCTTGTGATAAAAAATAAGTTGTAACTTAAGGCTGTACATAAATTGTTTTTGATAAGATACAGGTACTTTAGAACCTCTGATTTCAGTATATAAATTTTAAAAAGTCAGGGCTGATCCAAAACTTAGGAGAGGATCATTTCATGGTAAGGATATGAATCAAGACAAAATTAGAGGAACTAAATAAAATAATTCAAAAGGCAGAAGTGCAAATATAAGGCACATATTTAGAATCAAACATATTTTCATTCGATGGGAAGAAAAATGAGGGCAAGTATAATATTTAGATCTTAGTAAATTCAGGAAAAGACAAAATATCGTCCATATTATCTTTCTCTCAACAAAACATACTTTCTGTGGTTATAACAAGGCTATCAAGAGAAAATCTCCAAATCGGCTTTGGAACTTTTTTCTTCCTTTGTAAATTCTGGGCCTGGCACAGTGGCTCATGCCTGTAATCGTACAACTTTGGGAGGCCAAGGCAGGAGGATTGCTTGAGCCTAGGACTTCCAGACCAGCTCAGCCTGGGAAACATAGTGACACAATGTCTCTACAAAAAATGTAAAAAATTAGTTGGTATGGTGGTGCACGCCTATGGTCCCGGCTACAAGGGAGGCTGAGGTGGCAGGATCACTTGAACCTAGGCGACTGAGACTGCAGTGAGTCATGATTGTGCCACTGCTCTCCAGCCAGGGTGACAGAGTGATATCCTGCCTCAAATCTATATCTATATTTCTATATAGATATACATACACACATATTCATATATATATGTGTATGTGTGTGTATATATATATGATCATGTCACTCTCCTGTTTAAAACCCTCCATTGGCTTTCCATTGCTCTTAGAATAAACTTTAGACTCTACTCTGGCTTATGGTAAGGCCCTGTGTGATCTGGCTCCTGCCCAAATCTCTCCAACCTCATAATCTACCACATTCCCTCTTGACTTCTAAGGTATATTAGGAGAAAGTTAGGAAGCACACAGATAATTACAATATGGTGCACTAAATGCTATAATAAAGATATGCACTGTATTCTGTGGGAGAGCAGAAAAGTTATCTGATCCTAGCAGGAGACTAAGGAAGATTTAAAAGGTGGCTTTCTAGAGAAAGCAGAGTCCTAAGTGATAGCTATGCGGAGTTCACCAGACAAAGAAGGTTAAAGTCAGAGATGTGAAAATACATATGGTACTGAAAACAGCAAGTAGTTTGATATAGCTAAACTGTTGGGTATACGTGGGAGAGTTACGGAAGATGAACCTAGCAAGGCAGACAAAGTCCAGATTAGAACCCATGTGCTAAGGAATGCAGATTTTCAAATAGGTTATCTCACTTAAACAGAAAATGGTTGACTAGAAAGAGGTAGGCAGGGCTGGAGAACAGGTGAAGTTTAGCACCATAGAACAGTTTTCATTATTGACACACTACAATTTATCAGGAAGTACATATTTTCTGAAAAATTATTCAAATCACCACAAATAGGAAAATAAAGAGTGGAGAAGTTATTTAAGTCAAAGGAACAAATGTCAAATGTGTGGAAACAAAATTGCATTTATTGGTCCTTAATTTATAAAAATTAGAAATTCTGGAGATAATTTTAAAAAGGAATCTAAGCATTTTTTCTTTCCTCTTGCATGTACACTGATTTAGTCACATGAAGAATAAAATATTTTGTTAATATCAAGGTGACTCTTAGCCAACATTTCATCATGATGAAGAGCTCCATTTGACTTGCTTGTGACATCAAAGTTAATAGAAAATTCATATCTATAGAAATTATCCAGCACATTCCACAAAATAAGTAATAGGGATAAGTTTCCCCATATGGTCATGTCCAAAGTGAAGACAGATACAATCAAAATAGAACTGAAATTGGAACAAGGAGGTCAGGGTACCATCTGCATCTTCTAATCAGATGTTCATATTCACAACATTTTACTATAGTTTTAAGAGTTTCTCAAGTATATAATAGCATTTCACTTAGTTGGAACCTCTGGATTCAGATATCTTGGCAAACTATCAGCCAAAGTTTTTAAAGGTTACAATAAAACACAAATATGCTCTGATATACATTTATTTTGACTCATCTGATCACACTAGAAATAGTGTACAAGGATTTTGGGATCAGACCTAGACTAGAATCCCAGATTTATCACTTATTACTTACCAACTTTAGAAAGCTGTTTAAATCTCTGAGACTCAGTTGCCTTAGCTATAAAATAAGGAAAATAAGGATATTTGTCAGGAAACGTTGCTATAAGGATTATCTACCACGTGTCTGGCATACAATAGGTATTGATGAATTTTATTTTCTAGTCTAACTCAAGCTATGAAAAAGTCATGTACAAAGATGACATAATTAGATTTTGGAAGCAAGTTAGCTTATTTGCCATGACAGAAATGTAAAAGCCCAAGAGTTACAAGTTCCTTTTAAATCACATCATGGTTTACCATAATGCATAAGAAGGGACCTAGAATATATGATACAAGGAGAAAGTCATGTTTCTATAAAGTGTCAAGGCATCAGCAACCTAGTATATGACATAAAATCTACATATTCAGAGGTTTTAGTGTTATTACTACTGTCAAAACAATGCCAACTATGACTTCCAGGGCATGCATGGCTGTAGCTTTCCAAGTGAAGATAGCATTCACAATAGAAACAAAATGCACTATCATATTAGGGGGCAGTAGAGTGCAGTAATTGAAAGCATGAACCTTGGAAAGTTGTCCTAAGAAGTTTGAACTTTATACTGATAAGAAGCCATTTAGGCTATTTAAAAAGAGCTTTTTAAATTGTTTCCCATCTACCCTCAAGGGAACTGATCATTCTCTAATGTATCTTTTAACTAGTATGTAACCTTATTATTGTAACCTACACACCTACACACACACACAGAGAGAGAGAAAGAGCCAGAATGCAGCTACAGCAATAACAGACATGGTAATAGCAAAAATGAGACTAGATGTTATAAGCTTTTACATCTTTTTTCTTAGAAAATAATTTGTTATTTCATTATTGTCTTATTCTAGCTCCAGCCTAAAACCCTATGAAATGTAAGCCACAACTGAGGCCCATAGGAACCAAATGAAGAGCCATTGCAGCTGCCTGCTTTCCGCCTTAGGCAATTCTATCAAGCTACGTACTGGCTATCTCATTTCATTTCCTGTTCACTGACTACATGGGCTACTTAGCTATCTGTGGTTTCTGCATCTCTGATTGGTCCTGTCCCTGGGTTTGGGCTACTAGGTTATACGTGTTTATTCAAAATGTAGTTTTGAATCTGTCTACATTTATCTATCTATCTCTGTCACTCCTTGGCCAGGTGGTGGCTGAAAATCATACTTCCATATGCATAAATACTGGAACTATTAACCAAAAATTAAAATATTATTTCTGTTGGATGATGGGATTATGAATATTTTTCATTGCTTTCCCCAAATTTTTCTTCAGTGTTACTATTTATCAGACTAAAAAACAGGTCACTAATATTTTTGGCAAACTGGACTAAAAAAGAGAGGGGGGA
This sequence comes from Mandrillus leucophaeus, assembly GCF_000951045.1. NCBI lineage: Eukaryota > Metazoa > Chordata > Mammalia > Primates > Cercopithecidae > Mandrillus > Mandrillus leucophaeus. The sequence goes on from NW_012103810.1 coordinate 3,436,901, forward strand.
ATAAATGAGCTACTAAGCAAGCTGTAAAATGATTTCCAAAAATCCTTTCCATGGCACATTGATTTGATGCCTATTGCTACAATTTAAAAGTCTATTAGACCAGAATATAGTATGCTAAAGCATCCACTCAATTTCTCCTTGATAAGAGGTAAAATGTTGTTAAGATCACTTAAGATGACTTTTATTTACTCTGGCAGTGACAGACTATAGATATGATCACACTAAATTTAATTAAGTTTCCTCCACGCAAAGAATTTCCAATGGTCCTTTTCTGATGAAAATCACTTTGGGTCCTGGTGCTTCCCCATGAGGCCCTGTGTAGTGTAGTGTACCCTGTCCTCTTGGGAACTGTCATAAATTTCTCTGGCTCAGGGAAGGTGTATTGTTCATCTTTTCATTGCCAGTACCTAAGAATATCAGGCACTTTGAAGGAAAAGAGGGAGAGATGGCTGACAAGACACAGGTAGTGTGTGTCTCCTCCACGGAGAGGAACCAGAATAATAAGCAGATACCTTTCAAACAGACTGTCTAGGAGAGAACACTAGGATTCACTATAGAAGTGACAAGATGCACCAAAAGTGAATAAAGAGAGGGTTCAAGGCAACTTGGCTAGCCAGGGACTGACTGAAAGCCTGGAGAGGGTCCTGGATGTAGAAAAACAAGAAGAGAGAAACCCCCAGAGTTCCACACTCCAAAATGGGCTTTTACAATCTTGGCTAGGGAGAACCCCTCAATCCCTGTGGGCTGACACAGGAAGCTACCTGGAGATTGCCCAGAGATGTTGCTCCAAAAGGGAGTCAACGCAAAATCCCACAGGCATCCAAGCCTAGACCAGCGTTGGCTAAATGCCATAGTGACAGCCTAGATACCAGGAATCTACAGATGAAGCTGCTGTTGCTACACTGCTCCAAGGAGGGGAGAGGAGACTGGGTGCTTCCATGTACCCCTGGGGGGTCCTTACTGCCCTGCTTGGGGCTACCGTTGCGACTGAGACGCGGGTGGACCACACTCTCCAGAGTCTCTAGCTCACACTGCTTACCTGGGAGGGGCCCCGCCCTACCTAGTCCTGACCTTAGGCACCATATTGAGAGTTCAATGCTGGGCTGTGCTCCACCCTCAGGCTGAGTTTGGGCTGATGTGGCTGCAGCCACCACCTGGCCAAGGAGTGACAAAGAAGCTAAGCTCTCCTACTCATACTTAGGACAATACCCACCACCCTGCTGCAGACTGCTGTGAAACTGAGACTCAAGCAGATCATACTCCCCGCAGTTTCTTGCCCATGCTGCCTTCCTAGGTGCACCCTTCCCTCCCCGGGTCGCAGGTCCAAGGCATCATTTAGAAAGTTTAATGCTGGGCTGTGCCTTGCCCTTGGGCTTAGTTCAAGCTGATAAGGCTGCATCTGCTGCCTGGCTGAGGAGGGACAGGGAAATCAGACTGTCTTACATATACCAAGGATAATACCCACTGCTCTGCTACAGACTGCTGTGTGACTAAAACTTAAGCAGACCACACTCCTCACACTTGCCCATGCTACACACCTGAGAGGGGCCTTGCCCTCTCTGGTCACAGGCCCCAGCTAGCACCATTTTGAGAGTTTAATGCAAGGCTGTGCCCTCAGCCTGAGTTTGAGGCTACCCGGCTGCAACTACCAACCAGCCGAGGGAGGCACAGGGAAACCAGACTCTCCTGCTTATAACTAGGACAATACCTATCACCCTGTTTCAGGCAGCTGTGGGACTGAGGACTAGCCTGCCCAACCCATCACAGCTACTAGCAACACCAACGAAGACCACTTGGCTCCCAGTGGATTGCTCCACTACCACTATTGCCATTACCCATATCATACCAGCTGCCCAGGAGTCTGAGAACCTGCCCACATACCTGGCCTACTGTACTTCCACTACTAGCTTCTAAGCAAGTGAAGTATAGGCCCAAGAATTGGCTCTCCAGGACCCACTAACACTGGTGCCAGCGTATGCTGCTTTGGAGACTTAAAACAGACACACAGTCTACTTCTGCCACCAGTGGGGTGTGAATACTGGCTCAGTAGGTGTCCAAGCCCCCAGCAAAACTTCACCACAGCCTCAGCTAACTATACCCTAAGCCATAGAGGAAATAACAGATACCACTGAACCTGTGTACTACCAAAGAAGTCATACAAAGACCACACTACTGCAGGCACCCAAAATCAAAGCCAAAGCATCCTATTCAACCAACAACATATATCTATCTTCAGGAAAAAATTCTGCCCTACAAAAGCAATTTCAAAAAATTGGAACAAGTGAATACTAAACCAGATGTTTATATATCAATGGAAGGACATGGGAAACATGAACAAGCAGGAAACTATGACACCATCAGAGGACCACAACTGTTGTCCTGCACCAGATCCCAACCAAAAATAATTCCTTGAAATGCCAGATAAAAAATTCAAAATACTGATTTTGAAGAAGCTCCATGAGATACAAGAGAAATCTGAGAACCAATACAAATAAATCAGAAAATCAATTCAGGATATAAATGAGAAATTTACCAAGGAGATAAATATCTTAAACAAAAACCAAACAGAAATTCTGGAAATGAAAAATTCATTGAAAAAAATACAAAATACATTTAAAAGCTTCAATAATAGACTAGACTAAGAAGAAAGAATCTCAGAACTTGAAGACAGGTGTTTTGAAATAATCCAATCAGACAAAAATAGGGAAAATAATAATAAAAAAGAATGAACAAAGCCTTCAAGACTTCTGGGACTACACAAAGTGACTGAACTTATAAATTATCAGTATTCCAATGGGGAAGGGAGATCAAAAGTTCAGAAAACATATTTAAGGAAATAGTCAATAAAAACTTTCCAAGACAAGCAAGAGAGTTAGACATCCAGATTCAGGAGGCGTAGCAAAGAGGAAATCACTATGGCATATAATATTCAGAATGTCAAAAGTCAAAGTAAATTAAAATTAGTAAGAGAAAAGCATCGAGTCACCTATAAAGGAAACCCCATCAAACTAACAGCAGACTTTCTAAAAGAAACCTTACAGGCCAGAAGACAATGGAATGGGATTATCAAAGTGCTGAAAGAAAAAAAGAATCAGCCCAAAATTTTACATCCTGCCAGAATAAGTTTCACAAATGGAGGCAAAATAAAGTCTTTCCCAGAGAAACAAACACTGAGAGAATTTGTTACCACTAAACTGGTCCTTCAGGAGATGCTCAAAGGAGTCTTAAAAACATGGAAATGAAAGGTCAACAATCACCATCATGAAAATACATGAAAATATAAAACTCGTAAGTCTTATAAAACAACTGCACAAAGGAGAAAAAGAATCAAATGGGAACACAATAGAATTTCATTAAACCACAAAGACAAAAAGACAACTAGAAAACAATTAACAATGGACAGGAACAAAGCCTCACATATCAATATGAACCTTGAATGTAAATGGATTAAATGATCCACTTAAAATATACAGATTGACAGAATGGATTTTAGAAAGCATGATCCAGCGGTATCTACATACAAGAAACTCACCTTACCTGTAAAGACACATATAGACTGAAAATAAAGGGGTAGAAAAAGACATTCTATGAAAACAGATTTCAAAAGTGAGCAGGAATAACTATATTTATATCAGATAAAATAGACTTTAAACAAAAACCGAACAGAAATTCTGGAAATGAAAAATTCATTGGAAAAAAAAAAAAAAAAAAAAAAAAGAAAGTAAAAAAAAAAAACAAAAAAAAAAAAAAAAAAAAAAGACAAAGGTCATTATATAATGAAAAAGGTATCAATTCTGCAAGAGAATATGACAATCTTAAATATATATGCACCCAATATCAGAGAACTCAAATTCACAAAACAAGCATTATTAGACCTAAAGGAAGAAGTATACAGTAATATGATAATAGTGGGGGGTCTTCAACACATCACTCACAGCACTAGATAGATCATCAAGATAAAATAACAAAGAAACATTGGACTTTAGATCAAATGAACTTAATAGATATTTACAGAACATTCTACCCAACAACCAAAGAATAGATATTATTTTCATCAGCACATGGAACACTATATAAGATATACCATGTTAGTCCACAAATCTTAAAATTTTTTAAAAAATCAAAACTGTATTAAGTATCTTCTCAGATCACAGTAGAATAAAGCTAGAAATCACTACCAAAGGAACTGTGGAAACTATACAAACACACAGAAATTAAACAACATGCTTCTGAATGACTGCTAGGTCAATGAAGGAAGTAAGATACAAATTTTAAAATCTTTTGAAATAAATGAAAATGGAAACAACATACCCAAACTGGTGGTATACAGCAAAAGCAGTGCTAAGAGGGAAGTTGATAGCATTAAATGCCTACATCAAAAAAGTAGAAAGATCATAAATTAACAATTCATGTCACACCTCAAGGAACTAGAAAAACAAGAAGAAACCAAACCCAAAGTTAGCAGAAGAAAAGAAATAACAAAGAGCAGAAATAAATGAAACAAAAAAAAAGCAAAGGATCAACAAAATGAAAAGATGGTTCTTTGAAAAGATAAACAAAATTGATAAACCACTAGCTAGACTAACCAAGAAGAGAGAAGATCCAAATAAAAACAATTCAGAAATGAAAAGGGGGACATTACAATTGATACCACAAAAATACAAAAGATCATCAGAGACTATTATAAACAACTATACACTCTGCTTAGAGGAAATAGATAAATTCTGGGAAACATACAACCTCCCCAAATCAAACCAGGAAGAAATGAAACTCCTGAATAGATCAATAATGACTAGTGAGATTGAATCAGTGATTTAAAAAAAAAAAAAAAAATCTCCCAACAAAACAAAGTCTAGGACTAGACGGATTCACAGTCGGGTTCTACCAAACATACAAAGAAGAACTAATACCAATTCTCCTGAAACTACCCCCAAAAATCAAGGAGAACATAATTCTTCCTAATTCTACAAAGCTAGAATCACCATGATACCAAAACCAGACAACCACACAAAAACAAAAAAGAAAACTACAGACCAATATCTCTGATGAACATAGACACAAAAAAACTCAACAACGTACTAACAAATCAAATCCAACAGCACATCAAAAACATATAATACACCATGATCAAATGGCATTTATCCCAGAGACGCAAAGATAGTTAAACATATGCAAATACAGAATTGCGAAGATGGCTGAATAGGAACAGCTCCAGTCTCCAACTCCCAGCGCGAGCGACACAGAAGACCGGTGATTTCTGCATTTTCAACTGAGGTACTGGGTTCATCTCCTAGGGAGTGCCGGACAATCGGTGCTGGTCAGCTGCTGCAGCCCGACCAGGGAGAGCTGAAGCAGGGAGAGGCATCGCCTCACCTGGGAAGCACAAGGGGAAAGGGAATCCCTTTTCCTAGCCAGGGGAACTGAGACACACAACACCTGGAAAATCGGGTAACTCCCACCCCAATACTGCGCTTTAAGCAAACAGGCACACCTGGAGATTATATACCACACCTGGCCGGGAGGGTCCCACGCCCATGGAGCCTCCCTCATTGCTAGCACAGCAGTCTGCGATCTAACCCCAAGGCAGCAGCGAGGTTGGGGGTGGGGCGCCTGCCATTGCTGAGGCTTAAGTAGGTAAACAAACCCGCTGGGAAGCTCGAACTGGGTGGAGCTCACAGCAGCTCAAGGAAACCTGCCTGTCTCTGTAGACTCCACCTCTGGGGACAGGGCACAGATAAACAACAACAAAAGCAACAGAAACCTCTGCAGACGCAAACGACTCTGTCTGACAGCTTTG